>NC_054534.1:41884725-42032225 GCF_017654505.1 Polyodon spathula
ACCAGCTTCTGAACTTGCACGATAGGCAACAGGAAGAAAAAAACATTTCCACTAAGCAAAAGTGCTTTAAAAAAAAAAAAAATATTATATTTTGTGTAAAGAATCAGTATATAAAGAACAAACAAATAAGTACCTCAACCAGTCGTGCATCTGCCTTGGCTCTTGCCCTTTTTTCTTCCCTTAGCCTGAGTCGGCACTCCTCCAATTCTACCTGTATGCAAACATTATATATCATTAATACACTGTGTGGTCCAGGTTCCTTCAAATCAACAGCTTTTTTCATGCAGCAGCTGTGACAAGTATATAAGCATCTGGCAGAAAAACTACATTTAACTTAAAGCCACAAGGGGGCTCCAATATGTCAATCCTGCAATTTACATTTATTGGGGAAATCAAAGTTCACGTATCCCATTTGCACCCGAGAGATATTGCAGACAATGGAAAAAACAAACCAAAAATATCAAGCCTAAATAAAACACCAATATCTTCAGTTGCATTAATTAGCAAATAAAGAAGTAGAACATAATGTTGCAACAGAAAAAAATAGGTGCATATATAGGCTAAATATAACAACATGGAACCTGGAGAAATGTTCGTTATATCAGTGTTCACTATAATCGGGTTTGGCATTTTTCTGTATCAGAATAATGACAAAACAGCAAATTTGAATTAAAAATTCCTTCACACTGATCAACATTTAAACGGTACTGTGACAAGGTACTCGTTGGCACAGGCCAGTGGGATTTAATAAACACAAAACAGAAAGCAAACAAATGGGTCATGTGATGCTGCCAATAATGGTAACGCACCGAGGGCACAGACAGAAGACAGGCAGGCAGCAAGTCTCAATTGAGCACCCGTCTGTAAACAATCATTTGATCAAACATAACAACTCCAAAAAGCACACAAAACAAACCAGTTTCCACATATAAATTACAGCAACAGTAATTTCCCCCTGTGCAGGGCAATCACCCTACTACAGCTATGTTTAAAAGAAAACAGTAAAGAAATGAAAAAGGAAAGAATGTAAACTTACATGCTAAATACAGTAATTACATTTCCTTTAACTTGAAAAAACTATCCAGCATAGATTGCTCCTGGTTGCAGTTATGTGAAGATGACGGACAGGCAATGACTGCATTCGTCGTGCATGATTCATACTACAATAGGTCATCTTTGAAGTAGTGTTATCTTTGAATTAGTGAACCATGGTCTTTGTTTTCACTGAGAGAATAACACACTTGACACTGGAGAAAGTTCAGTGTCAGTCAGTACTGAGATCATTGTACCCGGGTCAGTTAAATTCCTTGATGTGGGCAATTTCGTTCTGCTCAGATATGCAGATTCTGAGATTCAGATAGTTGAAAAATGTTAAAAATATGTTTTTTTACTGTTTACTTTTTTTTTTTCTTTGTCAGTCTCCAGTTCCCATAGCATTGAATTTTTGGTTGACAATTTTAAGGTACAAGGGGACTGACCCAGAATAGTGTTTTTTTCTCATTTGGTGAAAAAATCTTAATCTGTTCCTGAGTTATAGAGGGTTAAAATGTTGGTTTTGAGCATGCTCCGTCCAGCTCTTGCAGTTTGATGTTTAATCTGGAAAAAGGAATTGGCCTCACAACAGAATATTCTTTTTCGTGAGGGTCTAATCTTCTTTCGTCAAAATAATTATTTTTTAATTATTATTATTTTGTTTTCAGTTTAAAAAATAAATAAATAAATATAAATACATTTAAAAAAAAAAAAAAAAGACAGCCTGAAAAATCATATATCTTTAGTAAACCATGACATGTCTGTATATAACTGGGACTCCATAAGATTGATTATCTTTTCATTTTGTGAGTGGGAAATGTGTTTATTTGACCTTTTAATTTTTTTTTCCACACTTGTCTCATATAAAGAAAGTACTCTATTTCTTTTTTGTCATGGAGGGTGGGGGGTGGTGGATCTTCTTTTGTGAAGTTCCTTTGAATAAAGAATTTCGACAGCCACCGCCGAGTCCTTGGGAGAGGTTTGCCCGGGACAGACAGCACTTCCTGAGGCAACAGCGTGAGGTATCTCCCTTACATTTTAATTGCTGATATCTCAGACTGGTTTGTTTGTTTGTTTGTTTATCTCCAGTAAAAAATGAAAAAAACAAACACTAACACTCATTTTTGAATGTGTGTGGTTGTGCTTGTGTGTTACTGCTCGGTCTGTATCTCTCACTCTACTCTCCCTACCTGCCTGTCACTATAGTGTAGTGAGTAGCATGTTTGCCTAGCACGCCAAAGATCACTGGATTGAAAATGGGGAAATGTATTTATTTATTTATATATATTTTATTAAATTATACTTTTATACTAACATCATTTTAAAGTTTTTGTTCATGAGTGCGAACATCCAAAATGCTAACAATGTATAAAATGTTATATATAAAATATTGTAATGGTTATAGTAAAATTAAACATTCTCGCTTAAACTATCAACTATTAGGTTTTTACATATTTTTTTTGCTGAGAAATTATTTGTATTTGGTTTTATTACTCAGTTAAAACGACAAAAGTAGGGAAATGCGACGTTAGGGTTTTTAACCCTAACTCTACATTCCCTCCCACCCCCTTACAAGCAGTGGAAGGGGCAAGGCAACATAAGCAACCACAGACAGCCATCATCAGTTAAGACGAGCAACATACAACTCCCTGCAGATAACACTGGAGACATCCATAAGGGCAGATATGTAAAAAGTCAGACGAGTGAATCGTGACCGATTACTGTACTTCTTTTTTCTTCCTACATGTTCAACACAGATGCAGGTTTAGTTTCGAAATAACCCTTGTTTGCAACATTTTATTCTATAAATAATTTTACAGTGTTGTTTTTCGTTTTGTTAAACTCCTAATAGAAAACTATTCCGTTTTCTAAAATATCAAAATAATTGGTTCAAGTCAATTTAAGTACAATATCAAAATACAGATAACACTACTACTGTAAATTAGAGTAGTAACAGTGTAAACCATTGAAGTGGTACATGAATGGATTTAAAAAGTAATAATTAACAGTGCACCAATAAGTAAAATCAAGTTATACATCTGTACTAACCTATTTTTTTAGCTTATCAAGAACACTTCAAGAACTTCTCAGTTACTGAGCTTTGCTTTTAAAATTAAAATTTTAAAAGAAAAGTATTAAACAGTGCTGCTTGCATGAACTACAAAAGCAATAAACTAAACAGTGCACCATCTAATAACCAGTTAACAAAACATCTTGGTGTTGCATACGGTGTAGTACAATTGCATTAAACTTCCAGCTGTACAATGATACATTCATTTTGTTTTGTTAACCAGAACCATAACCATACACATACTTTGTAAATGTACCACTGTGTTGCACAGACATGTTACAGTATGTATTAAAGTAATCCATTCAAACAAAACGTTTTCTACATTGGGCCATGAACACATTCCTCCTCTATTAGCTCGTTTCTCTTTCACCGTATTTTTAAATTGTTACTCAGCACAATAAAAAGTCACTGCTAACACAGTTTGTCATTTTTCGATCACATCAAATGTGGTAATTTTCTTTTGATGCTCAGAATATGTGTGTGTGTGTGTGTGTGTGTGTGTGTGTGTGTGTGTGTGTGTGTGTATATATATATATATATATATATATATATATATATATATATATATATATTTTTTTTTTTTTTTTTTTTTTTTCCTTTAAAGTATATAATTAAGGCAATTAATTTATTGTTAAGATTTTCGCTCACACTCTTTGAAATGATAATAAACAGTTTGATTGGAGTGCTAGACAAGTGCACGTGATTTTCTACCTGTAGCCTCTTAAACTGTTTTACATCGATTTTGTCTGAGAAGCTGGATGCTGTAGGTCTCTGCAGATTATCATCCAACTCTTCTGTATCTGAAAAGTCACTTTCTAGAATAACCTTCACAGGACTTCCAGCCTGAAAACAAAAATACAAATGAAGGTACATCTGAAAATGTTCATAAAACAGCAGTTACAAGCGTACATTTGCAGTCCACTGTCACACTTCAATCTACTTTACATTGAAATAAATATACAAAGGAGTTCATTGCAAACATATGCTGTGCAGTAGTCGGTTGAAGTTACAACATATTAAACATATCAAACGCACTAAAAGAAAAAACGCAGAAGGCATTTTGACTGAATGTTAATGTATGAAATGGACAAAGTCAGCCTCTGTCCCAATAGATCTAAACTCTCATGGAGGTGAGAAAGTTGAGCTTGAGACTAAGATGGGCAGGACAGGTAACCACCTCCAAAAGAATAACCCAAAATGACCTCAATTGCATCTATGTAAAACAGAGAAAAATGCGAGGCCTATTGGGGACACTAATAAGATCTCACTTTCTGAACTTCAAGGCCTCAAGAAAAAAGGATAAGAACTACATTAATCATTAAAATTACTCTAGTCTTAATATATTACTGGCAACCATAATACACAAATTATATACCGTACCTGAATTGTCTGATCAACAAGCAAACTCTCTTGTACTGACGAACAGCCTCTGAGGAGAGATGAAAACTTGACAAGGTTTGTTTGAAGTTAACCATAAAAAGGGCAGATGCAGAAGCATCATAGTCCTACACAAAACAAGTGTTATGAATAAAGGATAAAACATTCTAAACTAAGCTTGTAATAGTAAGCAAATAAAAAATCAAATATGAGCCAGTAGCCTTGTTCACTTCATATTTTTTTTTGATGTAGAAATATTCTTTCAGTTTTAATTAGCTGAAAAGAAGTATAATACTGCAGTACAGAAAAACAAAAAGGACTGGTATTTAATCTTTTACCTCGCAAAAAAAGGGGAATAATGTAATGTACGGAATGTGTTTAATTTCACAAACAATTTTTTTGTAAAATCCAAATTAAACAGCTTGTTACATGTAAGGGTGTGGATATGTACATTTAAAAAAAAAAAATAAATAAAATAAATAAACAGAAAAAGGTCACCAAGTTCAATTACAGCTAAAGAAAACAATCCCATGTTCGTCTTACCTGTGCCTCCTAGCCCGTGCAGCAGTACGCCAAGGAATATAACCATGAGCCCCAGGTGGTAATGGCTGTGGGACATTACATGCAATAACAGACAGACTTTTCCCATTAGATGACAGTTTCCGAGGTCCTAAAATAAGAAAATAACATCAAACTACATTCAGTGGTGACCCAACTAAAATAGACCATTGCTTTTTTTTTTTTTGTTTGTTTGTTTTTTGGAAATTTACAATATTTCCAAATACATTTAATGGAACAGCCAGGAAACAAACGGTAGGGTAAGCAGATGAGTCACACAAAAGACAATCCTGTGGATTACAACTGTTTTCATTTAAGATCACAGGAGTACTGCATGTGCAGGCAAAGGTTTGTCTAGGCATGAAAACAAGCACAAGGGAAGTACTGTGATCAGCAAAATAGGAGCAACTGGGGCATGTGCTAGTACGTGAATGCCAGCCAAACTTTACAAAAAAAACAGTAACTGACGGCTAGAAGCAAGTTACAGTTACCATTCTACTGACAGATGACTGCTTACCACATTGTCTCCAAATAACTGAAGCAAAGGCAGAAAAGAAGGCAAGGCTGAATGATTCAGCAACTTGATTCGTTATCTTCGTTCCGACTAACTAAGTCGATTCTATATATATATATTATATATTATATATATATATATATATATATATATATATATATATATATATATATATATATATATATATACACACACACATATGCTTAGCTTAACATGCAGCCTACAGCACTCAGTATTCCCAGGTGGTCTCCCATCCAAGTACTAACCAAGCCCAACATTGCTTTGCTTAAGCATTGCATGGTAAGTTCGATCTGAAGAGCTTTTCGCCGTCAGAGATATTGCACAGGGGTCACTACAAGGAAGTAGCTCTTCTTGACCCCCCAGCAAAGATTAATTCATGCAAAAAAATCATGACTAAACCACACACCTGGCTTATCTGGAGATTGGGATTGAGAATAATAATAATAATAATAATAATAATAATAATAATAATAATAATAATAATACAAACAGATTCATCTGATTTATTCTTCTCACATAACACTGCAATACAATTAAGGCTACAATGTTTACATTTTTTTGTAAACGTGTAAATGACTTGCAGTAAATGAAACAGTACCGTTTAAAACGATGGACAATGCCCGGTCAAGAAAAAAATACTGGTAAATTAAATTAAAATGTATTATTATTATTATTATTATTATTATTATTATTATTATTATACATTTCAACTGGGTATTAACATTACTTCATATTTACTACAGTGCACAATATTTTTTTTGTAAGGTAGAAACAAATTTGATACATTAGAAAACAGTACTTTTACACATGTGAATCTATGGGTGAGTACAGAGCATTTGGAAATGCTCATGGTCGCTGATGACTATAAAGCACAAGCGTAAGCACATACCAACTGACATGAAGTTTCACTTTTATCCAACATTCTGCAAATCAACAGGTACACAACCAAACTAGGAATCAAAATAAACTCAAATAGTATTTTGGCAATAAAACTACTTTAGATTTACAAAAAATTGGTATACTATGGTGAAGGCAATGGCTGCATAAAAATGAAGTACCAAGCGTTATTCCCCACTACAAAATTGAGGTCAATGCGATATGAACTTTAGTTAACCTGCCCCACATCTTCTGACACTGCAGGGCGTTATTTGACTAGAAACTGGTTTGTCACAGATTGCTACTGAAGCTGTACTTCCAGGGGTCACACGCTTGAAGATCAGGCCACCTTCTAAAATTAAATATTACATGTTATAATGTGATCAAACAGGAAACTGAACTAAATCCAACCAACTACATTAAAATAGATGTGAACAAATGCCCAGAATGTTCAACACGAAAATGTCCCAATCTTGATCTTAATCAAAAACTATACAAATAATGTAATATTTTAAACTGTTTGTGGCAAATGCAATATGTTTAATATATTGTAGCTTCATATTTTATTGTTCAGAGCAGTAAAATAAATACATATTGGTACTTTATTTTTAAAAATACAAAAAAAGTTATTATTATCGTCATTGATATTATTTTCATCATTATTATTATTACTATTATTATTATTAATCTGGCAAAATAAGCATTTTCTCCAACCAATAGTAGAAAACAACAGCAGCAGCTCCAATAATTACTTTTATGTGGTTAAAGTCAACAAACTATGCACTATTTTTTCAATAATATAAAGTTATAGTAAAATGTAATTTGTTGCAACTTATTACCATCAACTTCTGTACATTATTTCAGCTTTTGTGGTTGTATCAAAATCTTTTTGTTTCCAGCACTTTTCCTTTGTGTGAGAACAGAGGCTGCACAACCAGCAGTTGCTTCATGACAAGAAACGTGATCCTGCAGCAGTTTGAGATGATATTAAGCAGTGTGAGATAATAACCAAAGTGATATTATCAGAAGCTTGTTCCTGTTGATTCCCATTGTATTCTGGCCAGGACATTTCAATCTGGTGATAATATACAAAGTGATATTAATTGTGTTTCACTAGTATTATTATTATTATTATTATTATTATTATTATTATTATTATTATTAAAGTGTAACTATAGTACACTTTACAGTAAACCCTTTACAAGCATTTCAGTCAAAATGTTTTAGCCATGCAGTTAAAAATTTTATAATAAGATATATATATATATATATATATATATATATATATATATATATATAAATATATAAAATGTGTGTGTGTTTTTATTAACACTAGGTTTAAAAAGTTTACGAATAACTGACTTTGACATGCAGAGGATGTCATCTTTTTGCTATAAAACAGCGCTAGGGCATGGATATAATATTATCTGTCATTTAAAGTTTGGAATCTGTCTATTTTCACAATGCATATTGTGGACAAGGGATTTTCTTTGCTACGTTCGGGACCTTTATCACCATCTTCTAGTGTAAAAAAGCAGTACTTAAAACCACAGATGGGTTGAAACAGGACGATGTCTGTATATTTATTTATTCATTTACAAACACTAAACAAAGGCCTAACTGCACCATGGAGGGTTAGCTAAACTCTGACAGCTTTAACTAAGCAGTTTACCGACGTTTGAAAGTAATATATTCTGCATGACAGAGGTGCATTGGCTAATGTGTACATTTGTTTTTAAAACAGTCAGGAAGAAAGGTTGTTGATCACCAAGTTTAAAGACACTGACAAAGATGGAAATATTCGGTCAGTGACACCTACCATCCCCACTCACCGCACTTTCTTCAAACACCATACTCCTACCTCCAAGTTGTGAATCACTGTGGTGGTCATGATTAAGGCATCAAATAAAGCAGCATACCTAGTTCACAATGTTAACCGAAATAGTAACTGCTTATAGAGTTTTTTTTTTCCATACATTATGATAGTCCCAAGTGATTAATTATAATTAAGATTAAAGCCCCTTTTATGTCGCACCCTCTTGAATAATTTGCCTTGTTTTCATTTTATTGTTATATTGAGAAACTGTGATCTACATTATTATTTTTTTTTTTTTTTAATGAAATTAGTCTTGTTTTTATAAACAAAATATAAATAGCTTTAAATAAATTATACATTTATTATTATTATTATCATTAATAATATAATCATTATGATCATTATTATCATTATAAAGATAATATTAAAGATGGGGTGCAGTGAACATTTTTTTCACTTGTATGGTATTGTTGGAATGTCAATAAAAGTATCTGTAGTTTTAATGTGTATGTTTTAAGGCTAAGTGCTACGTGGAAGCTTGTGGTTAATGTATGCATAACGTCACATCGGGATAAGTTAGTCGAAACCAGCCTACTGCTTTCGTGCATTACTGCTCACCAAAACGGTGTCAGACACACGTGGAATGCACCCCATGAAGTGATCATGGTGAACAAGTGTGTAGTGTACGGTTGCTCCAACACACCAGAACTTTTGGTATCTCTCCATGAGTTTAATCCATGAAGAGCCGAATGTCGAACCATTGACAAAAGATGCTGGCACTCAGTGGGAGCCCCCGATGAGGATGCACCTTAAACCAGAAGTGTCAGCACACAAGCATCGCAACTGATGATCATATACAATATATTCACTGCATAGGAGTACATGTTCTAACCATTCAGAAGCATTAATTTCTGTATGTAAAGCAAGCACGTCTTCCACCTCGACCTGTCATCTCTGGGTCTGGTTAGTGGCTCAAAGATGTATGTCCTAATCGGTCCTGTGTAGAAGTTCTGATCATTGGAATCTGATGTCAGAGAATGTGGAGGTGAATCATCATCCACATCATAACTCCTACACGAATCGTCCAAACCGGTGACATTGCTTTCAAATCCAGCATCCGCCATCTTACTGCGTTTATTGACATGAATTGTTGGTGTCACACACGCATCCTCTTCCGGGTACAGGTAGCGAAGATATTTTTAAAACTGTCACAGCAAAAACTTGCATTTTGACAACTTAGAAGTAATGAATATGAATGAAACTTCATGACATGTATAGAAAAGACTTTTATTTTTCACTGCACCCCACCTTTAAAAAGAAGGATAGGCTATTTTATCACATATTTAGGAATAATTGTTTCTATTCCATCAGTGTTGGTCCCAAAATTCCTTACTAAGGATTGTACATTCAGACAGTAATTTGACAGACTTTGTAAAAATTAATAAAAGCAGTCAAAGGGGCAATTAGGTTTTAACCAATCACATGCCAGAATTTCTAAGGACTGATTCATATATATATATATATATATATATATATATATATATATATATAATCTGACTGGAGAGGAGTGTAATGGGAAACTATGGCCCCAGAGGGGAGAACTATAGTTACCAACAGGAGACTATAAAGCCCAAAGCCGCAAGAAGTAGCCTAACTATAGTTCTTCCCCGAAGGGCGTTTAGTTTTCCACTATGAGCAGAGGTCTGCTGTCCATATTTCTTTTATGAATCAGTCAAGAAAGTCATGTGTTTTGAAGTCAACATCGCATAGCTATTAAAGTTTTTTTGGCATAGAACCATCCTTCTGACTTTCTCACTGGGGAATCTGTTGAGTTTGTGAAAGTCGTAGTTCTTTACATCGACGGGTTGGATTTGTTTGAATTTTAGGAAGTCAGAAAACACTGAAAGCTAATGATGATTTTAGTGTTTGAAGCATTTTTGTTTTGTAATATATTTTGTAATTAATTTTCTGTTGTCCGTCATTTTGCTTTGTTGTGGGATGAGAGGAAGGATGCTCAGCGTGATGACAATTTTAAGGGAAAAAAATATTCACCGTAAACAAATGTCACAGGGGCAATAGTTGGATCTATTATTTGGTCAAGTGATGAAGTTTTACAACAGTGAAGACTAAAGATGAGCTCCTAAATGTATACATCTTATTATTTTCAGCGGAATAAATTGTGAAATACATAACTAAAATAACAGCAAAAAGAAGGAGAGAGCAAAAGAAGACAGTTTTAAAAGAACAACTCAAAAAAAAAACCACACAACATACAACTGAAACATCTTCAGGAGTAAGAAGAAAATAGAGAAAAGTAAGAAACAATGCAATATAATCAAAGAGGGAGAAAAGAAAGACAGACAGGGCAGTAAACAGTGGAGGTAAGAGTTTTCTAAAATACACCCAAGAAAAATAAATCTTCAATTAATTTACTGTATGTTAAAGCCTGAGCCCCAACTGATATTATTCAAAATGCAGTGATAGTTACTGTAAACCGTCACCAGAGTGGGCCTCCCTCCACACACTCACAGCTGTATCCCACAGCAACAGTCTTGGGGGAGATTATATACCCAGAGCAGAGCTGCAATGCACATGCTAGAAAAGTGTACAAAAGCACAGTGCTGAAAGACTTCCAAGAAGAACCTTTGTAGCAGACTTCACCAAAACGTAAGTAAACAGAATTAAAACTAAGCTGGTGTTCCACATTGAACACACTATTGCCTGGCAACAGTGTAATCCTGTTGTCGGCAGACGTGCCCTAGTCCAGTCAAACGTCCCTGTGACATTGTTGGAAGCAATTTTTTAAACTTTTTTATTTCACGTTTAGGCAAGAAGAGCTTCTCTTCCCGACGCTACTGTGACAGGCACAGTCAAAAGGACACACAAGTCAATACTGACGTTAGGATACAGGTTCAGCAAATTTCCCTTGTAGATGTACAGGTGCATCGCAAGAGGCGAGGACGACACATTGCACATTTATTTTCATTTGTTTCCAGGTTCATTCAAACACATACACTGAGACACTATATATGTATTCCCCTCAAGTCTGCACAAGCAAACATTGTTTGCAGTGTGTCAAAATTAGTTCATTTTTAAATCGTAGGTCACATGATTACGCGGCACAAAAGGACCTGAACTTGCGCATGGCTTCAAACCATGTTGTGTTTTTTCTGTTTATGGCTTGTGGTATATATAAACATAACGGTAAAATGGCTAATAAGTCAGTCATTCTCATACCTGTCAACACTGAGTTTTCAAAATAAGGGAGCTTTTGTAAACTGAAATCACAGTGGCCTGAATTGAAGTGTATACCTACATAAGACAAACTATTCCACTGTATTACTTGGTAGAATGATATATTGTGATACAGTGCTCCCTTTAATTGGTTTTAAAAAGGAAATACATCAAACAGAAAAAACAACCATGCCATGCTTCACAATCCAATTCTCTCTTGGTCCCTGTGCTTTTTATTGTACTGTAGTTGTAGGTGGCTGATTTGGCAGCAGCCAATACTTTGTGAACAGGTCACTGATTTTGCAGGACAGCAAAGCATATACAGTTGGTGTTACTTTCATTACACAACAATTCTAAAGGCTTAGTTTGGTAATGCACATTGACTTTGTCGTCAAAGGACGAGCTATGGCACCTACTTTATAACAAGAAAAAAAGCCCATGTGGCAGTGGTTTGCAGTGCTCCGGTGTAGTGCTGATGTGATTAGGATACAGAAGACAGACACAAAGTTAACAATCCAAACAGGTTTATTTATTTTAATCCTGGTCTGGTGACCACAAGAAATAATCCCCAGCAATGTGAACTGCACTGTTCCAAAACAACGGGTTGCAGTCCCAAAATAATAAGACACAGTTTGTAAACAATCAACACAGTAGAACACACACAAAAACGTCCAAATTAATTGTTATTGTTATTGTTCTCGTGTTGAAAATACAATTTGTGTACAATGTTGTCCGGGTTTAGTGCTGGCCAGTAGCGACAGTTCCGGGTCATGTTAAGCGACTAATAAATAATAAACAGTACATCCTTTAGCGTTCACTTAACCATAAACAAAGTAACAGATCACCTAGCCACACCCCCTTTTGTAACTTTAGATCAATAATACCACTGTCAGTAACATTTAATTGTCAACTATCTTCTATTTTAAATTAACACACAATTGATGTATATAAAACGTTTCAAGTAGAATGACAACCACTACTGAATTGGAAGCTGTACCAAAGCTGTCGTGGCTCCAAATTACTGACAGCACAGCCTCAGATTCTTGCGTAGCGGGAGCTGCCACAGTTGACCCAACAACATGTTGGTAAGGAGAGCAAACCAGGGGTGCCTCGGCCATCTCATCGCAACCAGCAAAATCTGTGCTCTCTCCACCCTGATCCTCTCTAGTGTCACGGGTAATAGCTGTAGCGGAGGGAAAGCATACACGAGCCCCTGTGGCCAGTGGTGAGCCAGCGCATCTACTCCCAGGGGGCCCCAGTCTCTCTCCATAGAGGGCAATGAGTGGGCTCGGCTGTGGTGAAGAGGTCGACTTGTGCAGTACCAAACCTCTCCCAAATCTGTTTCGCCACTTGAGGACGCAGTCTCCATTCCGAGCTGTTTGGAGCTCTTCTGGACAAGAGGTCTGCTGCCTTGTTGTCCACCCCAGAGAGGTGAACCGCCCTGATGGAACGTTTCTGTGAATCAAGGACAGGAGTCTGTGCGCTGCGTGGTGAAGGCCTGGTGAATACAGGCCACCTTGGTGGTTTATGCAGGCTACCACTGTAATATTGTCTGTCTGGAACAGCACATGTCTGTGCGCTAACTGCTGGTGAAAATGAGATAACGACCAGGGCTACTGCTTGCAGCTCTTGGGCATTTATGTGCGCCTGCTGCCAATGTCCCTTCCACTGACCTCTTATTCCCCTCCTATTCCAGACCACTCCCCAGCCCAGGCTGAAGGCGTCCGTAGTGACAACTTCCCTTCTGTGAGGGGAGCAGAGGGGAGATCCGAGGTGCAGATTGCCGGGATGGAGCCACCACTCCACTGTCTTCCAGCATTGTCTGGATACTCGCACCAGCCCGTGTGGATCGCGGACAGAGTGCACCTTGGAGTGTATTTACCCAGGCTTGAAGCGGGCGCATTCTCAGCAGCCCCAAGGGAAGGACTGTCGAGGTGGCTGCCATCAGCCCCAACAATTTGGAATATTCTGACCTGTAGAAGAGCATCCTCTCTGAATTGGGAGAGTGTGACTTCCATCGATCGAATCCCGTCTTCCGACAGTGAGGTAAGCATGTTCTCAGAGTTCAGTTTGATTCCTGGGTACACTGTGGTCTGAGATGGTACGAAGTTGCTCTTCTGTTGATGTATGGAGGGCCTTAACTTCATCACATGATCTATGACCTGTTTGGTGTGCGCCTCGGTGCGTGCTTTGGAACGCGCACAAAATAGCCAATCGTCCAGATAGTTCAGGATCCGAATACCCCGCAGCCTGAGTGGAGCCAGTGCTGCATCCATGCACTTTGAAAATGTGCGGTACGCCAGCGAGAGGCCAAACGGCAGCAAGCAGAATTCGTATGCACTGTCTTGAAAGGCGAAGCACAGATACTTTCTGTGCGTGGGACGGATCGGGACATGGAAGTAGGCATTTTGCAGGTCGACCGATGTGAACCAGTTGCCCGGTGGAACAGACTGGAGGATACACTGTGCCGTCAACAGCCCAGACTGATAACATCGCTGACGCACATGCTTTCTTGAGCATACGGTCAGTAGTCCTACGGTGCTTGGATGGGCTGTGGGGTCTTTGTCTCTTTGTGTGGAACCTTGTACCAGTACCATGACCGTGTCCCCAATGTTGGGGAATGTGCCTAGGCCAGCTTCTTGGGCTCCTGTGGTGTGAAGCAGGGATTCTGCCATTCTGGAGCTTGAGGGAGCGGACGCCGAGTTGCCTCAAGAGGCGCGAACCAGCTCCAGAAAGTCCTGGCACAATGGTAAGGCTTGCTGTGGGTGTCCCTTTTGTTTCAGGAAGCGGTTCCCTTTCCCCTCCTGTTCTGCCGGCCTGGGAGCGTCCATGGCAGCAGCTTCGTGCTGCATCAAGGCCCAGAACTCCTCCGTCTGTGACACATGTGGCAGGGGCGGCATGGAGCCCCCTGCTGTGGCCTGCCCAACTGAAGTGGTGGAGTGGGGAAGCTGGGGCTGCCCGGTGGAAGGGGGCAGTCTACCGTGCAACTTTAAGAGGGTCTCTAGCATTGCCTGCTGAGCCCTCACCGTCTCCGCTAGCTCTTGGAAGTGCCGCTCAGCCGAGCTTTGCCGCCTCTGCAGCGATCCCGATGGAGAGTGCCTGCGCCCCCATGGGGAAAGGGGAGCGGTATCTCCTCGGTGACTGCCTGCCTCCTTGGGAACGTCCCCTTGAGCGGTGTCACGGACGGATGCCTAGGCCTCTATACCGGTGGCTCTTGAGGACCTTTGGGAAGGGCTCTGCACCATTGATCTCATTCTCCCCTGCCCTGGGGAAAGACTCTGCTGGGGAGAGGGCTTCCCTCCTGCACTTAGTTTGTTTGGAGAACTTCTGGCAGGCAGAGCAGTCCAACTCGCCCGCCAGTGCCCTGGCCGCGTGGTCTGGCCCTAGGCATCTGGTGCAGAATGAGTGTTCATACTCTGCCTGGGGAGTTTTGCCGTGCACTGGTGATACTGGCGCAACCCAGCGAAGGACCCAGTGGAGCACTCTGACATGGCACGGGATATCAGTGCCGAGCAACATGTCGGTGGTGAGTATTCGGCGTCGGTGTCGGTGCCCAGACAGCGCAGACGAAGCCGGGCTGGTAATCAGTGCCGAGTGTATCGGCTTTGGCACTGAGAAAATCGGCGTAGATGACGACGCCGTGAGCCCACAGGGTCACTCTACAGCACCACAATAGCTCAACCAACAGTAAATAAGACTACATGAAGTAGTAAAAGAGAGTAATGGCCGCTTGCCAATCTCAATAAGAGGGGTTGAGACCAATCTAATCAGTAAAACTGACGCGAAACTAAGGCAAGAGCAATCTCCAAAACACTTGAGTGTAGCTTACCGTGTGAAAATAAATTTATAGGCTCCAAAAGACCAACAAATCAGCCAATTTCCAGAGCAAAGACGCACAAGGCAATCTGTGACCTGACTCAGTGAGAAAATGGAGATATGCTACTGTGAGGATGACCCTCTTCAACAGGAGGTGGGAGGGACATCCTCCTCACAGCAGGGCCCTGATAGGGCAGCTTTTTTATATATGCTCAGTGACTGACGGTCAGACAGGGCTCGTCACATTCGGTAATGGTTGTCATTCTACTCGAAAGGGAACACATGTTTTCAATCAATCTGAATTTCTAAAGCAATGCTGATGTTGAAATTGCAAAAGAAACACCTTTCATTATCTGTGTGACTTTTAGACTTTCCAATTTGTGAGTCTGGGAACATGTTTGCTGAAGTAGTCACAACATGTAAAGGTCTCTGCATATGTAACTTTCTTGATCTGCATTTTTCTTTTGGCAAAGAAAGATGTTATTAATTGAGCGCTGGTTTTCTCAGCGCCGCTGGTTTTTTGTTTTTGTGATCTCTCGTGCTTAGCACAAACTTCATTCTTGCTTCCATGCAGGACTCTACGTTTAGATTTTTAACTACTGGCCCCTTGGGCCACTGAGCTAGTGTTTTTAATGGCCCGGATGCAATTTTATCTGGCCCAATATATTTATATATTTTTTCATGATGGTTTTTATTTTCAGTATGTTTCTAACTGTGTATGGTAACCAAAGAGAGCCCATGTCTCATAAGAAAGTGGCTAAACGAAGCCTTTCAATATATGTTACTTCAGCCATTAAACATGTATATAGCAAGTGCTAAAAGGAGTACAGTAATCCAAACTTGGGTAACATTGAAATTAGAAAGGTAATTTAACATTATGATAAATATAAATACATACTAAATGTTAAGAAAAGGCAAGATACTTGGAGTTGGAAAGGAGTCATTTTTTAACTCTGGACTGCAGTTCAATGTAAAACATCTACTGTTGACTTTCTGTGAATGGATGGAGTAACGGCAACATTTGCACTGACCATTAAAAGTACAACCAGGGATCCTTGTTTTGAGTTATTTACAGGTTATTGAATAAACAAAGTAACTTGACTTTGATTCATCTGATGTCAGTACTTGATGGCTAGTTGTAATTAGTAATGTTTAACTATTGTAATGTTGGAATGTATTTTCTATTGTTTTGGCCAGGTTACAATATTTACACTAAGATTTTATAAATATTATTTGTTAGAATTGAACAGATGTAGAATATTTAGGTTACTATATGATAGGTGTTATTTTATTCTGAATACACTACAGCAAACATTATTATTTGGTTATCAAATAATAAATCAAAGTTAGACAATTCGATTGCGTATCTGGGTATCCATCATACAGTACACCTTACTGTGAGACTTGATATGATGTAAACGAAATGTTAAATTCACAACAAATAAAGCTGCTGTTTTACCTGCAAGTCTGAGAAACTGACACCAAACAAGGCAAAACATTACTTCTTTTTTCACTGTCATAATGAAGCCTCCACTCTAAATGTTCGTCTTCTTTTTTTTCATAATTACATTCTTTATGATTTATTGATTTCAGCGCTTTCCTTTTGGCTTATTAGTTGTTTAGTTGTAGAAAACCTGATTTGCCGTGGGAACGAGTACCAATATACACAGCACTTTGGTACGTAGTCTCAGATTCTGACTGTAAAACAAATATGACAGGGTGGGAAAGTTAGGGTTAGTTTGTAGTTATGTTTTAAAAAAAAAGGTTTGTGAATTAAATTCAGCTTTTTGACACTGGCCCATTTTCCTGGATTCATGAAACGGAAGCCATGTGAACTATATATTATACTACTTAGATGTAACCAGCCCATTCGAGCTTGTGGTACTTCATAACTACCGGCCAAACTGTGCTCTCTACCAGCCCCGGGCCACCGGGCCATGGTTAATATCGAATCCTGCCATGTTCCACAGTTAAAAAAAATCAGTCCTGCATAGTTTACAGAAACAATGCCTTTTTCCAACATTGCTTAGGATTATATAAGAATATGCTGTTGTCCAAGAAGCTTGAAATTTGCATCAATAGTCCCAGCAAATAAGGGAGAGTTGGCAGGTCCTCATTCATTCTCGTGCTGACTTGAGGTGAATACGTTTTTTAATAGTAACTGAGCCACAACAACAGGAACCCTTGCATGGGCTGCATGTGCTTAAAACCACATCTGCCTGGCACACTGCCCTGTGCCAGAAATACCCAAACATTAAGAAGAGAGGGATCAGCAAAGGCAGACAGATCAGTATTATGGAGGCCCCAGACAGCACAATCCTCACAGCCAATGTATACTACAATGGCACAATACTGAACCAGGGCAGTGAGAGCAGCCTGGAGGTGTTTGAGCAGAGTTTCCAGACTCTGAAAGTACAAACAAACACTTTAAAAGGTGAAGCAGATGAGACAGTCCTGCAGCCTGCCACCCACACCACATAGGCGGTCACTACAGCACAACTCCAAGTGGCCAGCACAGAGCACAGCACAGCCCCCCCCCCCCACCCCCCACCCCCCACCCCAAGTTCAACACAGTCCCTGAAGACAGCACAGCCAGAAGCCAACCCATCCATAGTTCCCCATCTCCCCTGCTATCCCCAGTACTGTGAAACACAACAAGCAGACTCTCAATGCTGGAGAGTTCAGAGAGCAAACCCTATCCCAGCTGACAGACCAGCACAGTGGACCAGCTCAGAGATGAGATCCAGAAGATGAAAAGTGAGCATAAGGCCTAGGTGTCTGAGTTGAGAAAGACCATCAGGGAACAACAGCAGGAGAACCAGGCCCTGAGGGTGGAGCTAGGGAGAGCGACTGAGGAGCAGCAGAAGAGAGGCCAGCACAGTGATGTAAGGATTTTCCTATTTTCTATTCTATCTTACTTTAAAACTTGTAATATATATTACTATTATATAATATATATATATATATATATATATATATATATATATATATATATATATATACACATACAAAAAAAATCATCATCTTCAGCCTTTTTCAATCCGCTGGTGGATGAAGGCCTCCCCAAGATTCTTCCACAAAAGCCTGTCTGCTGCATCCCTCATCCAAGTTGCTCTGGAGTGTTTCCTAATTTCATCTTTCCATCTTCCTGGAGGTCTTCTTCTTGGTCGCCTTATATTTCTTGGGATACAGTCTAGTATCTCCTTGGTCCAGCGATGGTCAAAATTGAAAACAAAATCTTAAAATCCCAACAGACACATATCTGTGTGGAGCTTACATGCCACCAATTGACTCCCCCCTATGACAGAGAGGGGGGTGCTTTCAAAACCTTCGCTCTGAAATCGTCTACTTCCAGACTAAGGGTACTGTACATCTGTGTGTGTCAAACAGTCCTGTATCTAAACAAAAACTGACCAAAATAATTTCACCCTCAACCCCTCCCCCCCCAACCCTGCAAAATTATACAACCTCAAACCAGCCTATAAATGGACAGAAAGCAGTGCCGAGGAATATAACAAAACAATTTATAGTGCAGAAATAGAAACTATGTTAAACAGCTTTTCTAACCAAAACATTTCAAATCAAAGATGGAATAAACTCGGCCATAAATTAAATAAATTATATATTTGAAGGAACAGCAACAAAAATTTTAAACTCATGAAAACAGAAAAAAAAACTAACCAAATGAAAAATGGTTCGACATGGAGTGTAAAACAATTAGAAAACAATCAAGAGAACTATCCAACCAAAAAACACAGAGAACCCAACAATACAGCTACTGCAAGACACTGAAACATTATCAAAACACATTCTAAATAAGAAAAAGAAAATAAATCATTCATAAAACGGACAATACATGTTTTTTTATTTTGAATATAACCTACAATAATGTTTTTTATTTATTTATTTGTACACATATAAAATAATAAAGCCTGTTATCTCTACTGGACCTGACAGCCACCAATTCGTTCGTTTTGTACAAGGAATACACCAGGGAAAATATCAGGGGATGTCATCTTGAACAGCGCTTCGGCAGCAACATTTCAATCAGAAAACTGCAAAAGCAGCAGGCTGCTGCAGCTCAACTTGGATTCAGTGCTACACAGAGTGAGAAACGCAGAGAAAACAGATTACTTTCGTTTTACATTAAAAAATACATTCGTTTTTACAGTTTTTTGTATGTACATATGCCTGTTTACACACTAGTCTCTTTTGAAAGGTTTATTTTATTATAGTTTTTCATTTTTTAAAAGTAGTGCTTTATCGTGTTAAGTTAGAAAATAAACCCTTTTAGGTTCAATTGTTCATTTAAAATAAGGTGCTTTGGCTGTGCAGAGGTTTGATAGGATGTGCTTGAATAAAACTTTTGAGTTGAATCTGTTTAAAATGCAACCATCATAATGGCTGCCTGCAGCGGTTTTAGGTAGGAGTATAACCAACCAGTCTTCCCTCAAAGTTTTTTAGATACTGAAAAACTTGCCGTTTTGACTGAGAAAGGGTAAATTATCAGTGAGAAATCTTTGGCCATGCACTAACCCTTTTTAATATATTTTCGTTGCATTATACAATTTTTAAACATTATTCCAACACAACTATTTAAACAATTTTACAATTTACTTTAAATTTACATTTAAAATTACATTTATTGTAGCTCTGCCTCAGATTTTGAATAATCCTCTGATCCTATGCAGCCCTATCGGTTGTTATCATAGATATAGACTGCATACTTAACTGGTGGCCTGCATAAAATTGCTTTATACTACTGCATAAAACACTGGCGTCTGCACTGCCTTCAATTGTAACCATCTTTAGGGCTACTAATTGTTCCATTCTTGGGAATACCAAATTCTGTTTTTCAAAAATGGCCAATTCCATTTGTTCCCACTTTTTATCAACGTATAATATTGCATTTGAACATAAATATAATGTTGGTAGTTAAAATAAGTTTAATAAATATTACCACAGTCGTCCCCCCCCCCCCTCCCCCCAAAAAAAAAAAAAATCAGACTCTTGTTGCTGTAATAGTAAGTAAAGCACCTTAAGACACTTCAAACCTGTCAATGTTTATAGATATCACTTGGCTCATTTCTGGCATTAAAATATGCAGTAAAACCTAAGAATTATATTCCATATTTATGAAGTGTGTATTGACTACATCCTTTACACAGGACAATTTCAATTTCCTTTAAGGATTGTATAGGTAGAAAAATAGTTCAGAGTTAATTTCTTCGTCGTCAGAAAATATAACTCAATTAAAAAACGGCCCTGGTTTAAAAGGGCTAACTATAGCTTCATTAAAGGTAGAAATAAACTAAATAATAATGAAATACACAATTAAATTTAGCTTACTTCAGGAAAGCTCCGTCTTGAGCCCAGTACCTTAGGTCTTAGTTTTTCAGCACAGAATGCAGTGCTTTGCCATTGTTGCCGTCTTATTTGCTTTCCTATTCTCTGCGTTTACAAGGGGCATTATGATACTTAATGGTACTGACTCTCATATGGCCACGCAAATTACAAAAAATACTATTGCACCATCCTTGTATAGACAATCCAATTTCTTTTAGCTCGGTCTTACTGAAATATTGTTTTTTTTCTTCGCTGGTGCAGCTGCCATGTTGAGTTTCAGCAAATACATGGAAAAAGACTTGCAAAAAAAATAATGGACATGGTATGTTTTCTTCAATTACTACACACTTAAATGTGTATTTGACTAATGTGCTGATTACATTTTTACCAGTTTCAAAACGCTTGAGATGATTTCTGAAATGGTCGTTTATTAAAGGGAAATAAAACAAAAACCATCAAAGTGTGAGTATTGTGATTTATATTTAATGTTTACCAGACTATTTATACTTCTAAATAAATCAGGAAGATTGTGCTTGACCGATTTTAGTGTTCATTTATATGACGAGTTAAAAACTGCAAAGTTCATGAGTAGCACCAAGCAGCACTCTCTATAGAGGCAGAATCGCCAGATGCCCGCTTTTCCCACCCAGTACCAGTAGGCTAGCTGGTGCCTGAGCGCGCTCTGCACTAATGTGACGTGCATTTTTACAGAGGGAAATCAGAGAATCAGCTGCAAGACAGACACAAATACTCTTATGTTAATGCTTTGTAAGAATGGTCTCAAATTAATAGGTTTACCCCAAGAGAAGTCTCGATTGAGGTTGATATTTATGATAATAACTTGCAAAAGTTAGTAAACCAAGTGCAAAGGTTGTTGCCAGTTACTGCAAAAAATGTGCGTATTTTAGGCTTAGCGGGAACGCTGGTCCTCATGAGTCAGAATGGCGACTGCAGCCTCAAGTGGTGCAGCACATTTCAGGGAAGCCCGTCGATCTCTTTGCCACAGCAGAGACAACCCATTGCCCCCCGTGGTTCTCCCTCCGCAGCTTTCCTGCCGATACCGCTGCTCCCTGTCTTCTACGAGAAGATCAGGAGAGACAAGCCGACAGTTCTCCTGGTGGCCCCCAGATGATCCAGGAGATTCTGGTTTTCAAATCTCTGCCAGCTGCTGCAGGGCCAGCCCTGGGAGATGCTGCTGAGCATGGATCTCCTCAGTCAGACGAAAGGCACCCTATGGCACCCAGAACCGGGCAGACTCCAACTGAACAAGACCGCCTGCCCGCAGTTGTCAGTTTTGACTCGCTTTAAAGTTGCACAGTGCATTTCTGACCCAGATGGACTCCAGGAGATCACTATGCATACATGCGCGTAATCTGGTTTGTTTACTTTTTGATGTCTAAGACTTTTAAAATAGAGGCTCCACAGTTGCTGTGTCGATCCCGTGCCTTTTTATTTTTATTATATTAGTCTCACATATCACACAGAGCTCTTTTTAATTTGCCATTTTTTTAAATAAGTGTAAGGTATTTGTCATTTCTAGCAAATATAAAACATCTGATTTTTTAATCCAAATACATGTAAAAAAATATTTGTTCGGATATTTGTCCCAGCACTAACACACACACACATACATTAAACTCATTTTTTTTTTTTTTTTTTATTGAGTTTTCTTTTACCATTCACGGGATAGCCCTATCCTACTTTACCATATGTTCAGATGTTCTGTAATAAACAATAACTTTGTACATTGTAGAAGCGCTTCTCTATTAGAGTACTGTCTTCAAAGTATGCAGAGGGAGGGGCTCTTATTGACCTACTTTCAGCATCCATCTGTGCCAAAACCTTTTCCTAGATAAATATTACATACGATAAATTAAGGGTAACCACATCCCTCATGTGCACAAAAAAAATAAAATGTGTACTAACAAATAAAAACAGTAGTCTGTAGAAAATAAACCAATAAAGAAAGCACATTTTTTTAAATGACATTGTATGAAGGCAATCCTTTCCATTTAAAGTAAACAAACAAGTATTTTCTAACAAAGCCTTGGTTCAACATATTACTGGATTATTTGGTGCATATGTATAGCTATTATGTACTATATATCTACTTACAGTATGATAACGACAAAATGGTCTGCACGGTAATACCCGAAAATAATCTTAATATTTTTTAATAAAATAGCAGGCGCAAATATAGCATTAAAAACTGGTGGATTGCACCTGCTGCCAGCTTACTTTGAAAACCCTAGATGACAACTTTAAAATGAAAGGGCAATGTTTTATTCCATACACTAGAATAAACAGCATGCAGACTCAAAGTAGCTTACTTATTGAATCCAAAACAAACAATACACAGCACACTAGTTCATCATGCAGCAATATATCAAAGGTCATTCTAAAACTCACTCAGAACACAGATAAGTGCAATACTAACTAAACACACTTTTTACATACTACAGCACTGTATTAAACCACACGCATTTACATTACTACCTGATACATATAACAAATATTTAAATAAAAATATGCAAATGAGTAATTAAGGAAATAAATCTGCATCACACTAGCAAATCCAGGCTTTTTATGATCTCATTACCCCAATGCCTACCTTCATGATATTGTAGGATACTCAGTCTTCATTAATATAATGCTTCCTTATGCAAAATTAAATTTTAGACACAACGCTGATAACTTCACTGGTTTAATTTGTCTACAGTTTATTTGTCTTGTGGAAGTGCAGTACACTTACATTTCCGTATCCTCCAGTACTTTACATCACTTTTCAAAACATTTTCCTGATCTACCCAACAGAATAAGGCACATTAGAGGCATCCCAGCTATTGCATAAAATAAAACAGGACTGTAACCTTGTGCCCTTTTTGCATTATCGCACTGCGACAGTATTATAGGTGCTAAATAGCTGGCCATGGCTACCACTGTAATTTTTTATTATTATTATTTGAGCTCTTATTGGAAGTTGGTTATATAGATCATCATTTGAAACCACTCTTAATTGAACTTCATCTGCCGCATAGAGGAACAATAACTGAAACTTCATTACAATAAATTACCAAGGCAATTTACATTCCACACGCAAGCTGATTTTTCTTTTGGCAAGAAGCAGAAAGCAGAGTCAGTCCAGGTGTATTATGGGCTCTCTTGTTTCTTGACAAGAACTTGCATACTAGTGCTGGCACACAAGTATGTAAAGAAAAAAGGTCTACAGCCAGTCTTGGCTCAAAAAAAATATGGTGTTTAATAATGAACGGGAATGTCATTCAGTCAGTATGCGATTGCAACACAATACAAGACTTGTCTACTGCTTAATGTTAGTTTCTGGATTTTTTAAACGTTTGTTACAAGTAAACTAAATGGAGACATTTTACACATTTAAAAGTAAATAGTTACTTCCAAAAATGTTTCATACCTATCCTGATGGTAGCTTTTCCTCTTACTCCACTTCCAAGCATTATGGTTCTTTTCCGCTGTTTAGGTTTCAATGAGTCCTTTGCAGGTGGTAGGTTTATCCAGTTGTACTACAAGAACAAGACAAGAACAACAACATGGAGGGTATTCAGATTAGGGGTACTCATTTTCTGGGTAATCTCCATTAAGTAGTATTTGACAGCAGGTATTAATAAAATAATAAATCAAAACACACCTATTTATTAATGTGTTGATTTCAAAACAAGAAAAGCTGTCATTTTCTCACCTTTACAACTGAGTACCAATCAACTGCAATTAACTTCTGCACTGACCATTTAAAAGCCAACTGTCACCCAAGGCGCCAACGTTATTACTGCCGTATCGAAGCCATAAACTATCAATGAAAACATGCTGCAAAACTAGCAAACCAACACATGCTACCACTGTAAAAACCAAGATAGTCTGAGTTTAAATCAGAGATAACACTTGCCCAGGACTACAATCCCACAATGCTTTGCCCAGATGACGCATTTCTAAGGAAACTAAGTGAAAAAAAGTAAAACTGTTGGACAAATAATTGCATATAAAATATAAATTCTAGTTTTTTTTTTTATCACGACAGGTTCTATATTAACACAAACATTTTATATATATATAACTGTGCAAACACTGCATTGTTTTGTTTTGAGTAATTAACATGTTGTATTCCACTTAAATAATGTCTAACAACTTCAAATTCCTTAAAGGCAATTATTAGGAAAACATGACTATCGGCACACCCCTGATTCAGATCATGGACAAAGGTAAAGAAGACATACCTAAAGCCAAGTGCATATACGAGCAGTTAAACATTACATTACATATTTGACAGAATAAATTAAAAGACAGAGAACCTACCTCAGGGCTGGCTTCATTGGAATTCACAAGTACTCTTTCAATTATAGACTTTATAAGATCATTATCTGAGAAAAGAACACAAATTAAAAAAGTGTATTTATAGGTTGTTTTTTTTTTTTTGTTTTTTTTTATGGGTCAACACCTATACTGCCAGAACACTTAATTAGGACATGAATCTGGCATTGCATTGAACTAGATGCAAATTATTTTTATCATGTTATGCGACATCTAAAGCTGTGTGAGCAACACAGCTGCAACCAGTCTACCAGACACGTGGAAGGCATTACCTTGTGTAGTCAGGTCAAGGCTGTGATCATGGCAAACCAATGTCAGTTACAGGTACCAATAGAGGCCAGGCAGTGTATATCACAATTACTTGTTTTACAATTTGAAGCTGCATAATATGATAAAACAGAAATGTTTTTCTACAGCAACGTTTATGGCTAAGAATACAAAACTTGTTTGCACCATTACTTTAATTTAATGTGTGGAAAACTCAATTACAAATCAATAACAAAATGATTGTAAGCAAAACACTCACCAACTAAAGGATTTTTCCGAAGATCGAGAACTACTACTGTGGTGTTAGACTGCAGCACATCCAGCAGTGCTCGGGCTCCTTCGTTGGATATCCCACACTTCTGAAGGTCAAGTGCTACAAGAGATAGCAGAAATAATGCTGCGACTATATAACTAACACATACATACTGGATGTAATTTAATGGCCAGGAACTAAAACCTTCTAGAGCATGCAAAAGATCAGCTTTTACTGTATACAGTTTTATCTGTACTGATACAGATGGTTACATTAAATGCGCTTACTAGTTTAAGGTTTAAACCTAGCAAGGACAAACATGGTATTTTCATGTTCAGACATGTATTCGAATATTTGTTCATTTGAAAAACATTATCCAAGCCAATCTACATGTAACACCATTTAAGTTGAAAAATGTCCCAGAAGAAAGGCCTTTAACATCATGAATGAACTACAAAAGCAAAATGATGACACAGTACTTCTGGTTAAAAAATAAATCTTGTAGTTCAGGTAAAAACAAACTAGAAAACACATTTAACAGTCCTCACAATAAACAAGGTGGCATAAATTTAACTTGAATAAACTTACATCTGGAAAAGAGTGTGCAGTACAATGAAAAAAACAACAATATTTACTCACCCTTTTATAAAATTCCACATAACACTAGGCTTGAAAGAAAAATAAAGTCAATCTCTACATGAGTCATTTCTTTTGAAAGTTGGAGCAACATACTTGACCTGTATCATATTGCAGACAGAAACAGACCCCGATCCACTCGCTTCCCCAAGTCAGGAGCAGCACCAGCAACTTCACATGTATGTAAAGATCACTATTTGGCAGCTAGTGTTGCTTACACAATATAATTTGGAGTCTGTTTACAATGCTAATATTTTTTCGACAGCCAGGAGTAATCAGGGGACCAAAAAGGGTTGTGTTGATCTTTAGAGATCATTATATATACATATATCGGTCTACCTAAATTGCAGTTTCGCGGATATAGTGAAATTGAGGGATCACCGCGAAATTCACCTCTTAGGGGCCAATGCATACCGAACAAATGCCGAGAGGAAAAAAATAAATAAATAAACCTTATTTAAATGAACTACTGCACAAAACAAGCGACACAAACTAAGTATCTTCCTTCTGTAGATAGGCTTTTTTTTTTTATTCCTTCGCCAACCTGTGTGCATTTCACTTAAGCAAAAAACAAACAAAAAACGACCACAAATAACATTTACAAAAAAAATAAAAATTCTCCAGAGTGGTTAATGTTGTTGTTTACTATTCTAATGACAACAAAGCTTTAATCAGCTTGTACTGTGCAGTAGAGGGTGGGACAAAGTCAGTCCTTCACTGTTTTCATTTAGGTTGCAAAAATCTAGTTTTCAGCATTGGAGGTAAAATAGTAGAAATGGACAACAAAAAAAAGCAAAGTATATTTCGGCAGATGATCAGTTCAAGATATTTCCCAAAGAAACCGTACATGCAGAGTGAGGTAATTGTTTTGCATATCTTAATGTGGCTTTGGAGAAAAAACTGTAAAACGATCACTATTTAGCTTCAGAATCACATATTAAACAAAAGGCTACTACAGAAGCTGCTAATCAAAATGTAAAATAAACAGCTTCCAGAAACCAAACTGGAAAGTCAGCCCAGACAAAAAGTATTCCTGTGTGCAAGTTAAATCAGTAACGATCTAGCACAGACAATTCACTTTAACCTGCTGCTGACTTTTCAGCAGTTTGAATTTGAGACCCAAATAGCCACGTTTTCTTTGTTTTGACTCTGTACTAATAAAATAAATTATTGGCCTGGACAAATAACATGACAACGAGCGTGCTGCATATATTGCCTTTATTACAGTATACCAGATGCCCCTGGGTATAACTTGGCAAAGCTTTGCTTAACTTCCAGCAAATGCAGTGGATGGAAAAGTCTCAATGTATGGGCAAGTCATCTGCAGGGGGATGCTGCATGTTTACCTTTAACAAATGACTGCACTGTGTTTTAGTAAGGAAGCAAATACCACTATTTGTAGGCCTATAGTGCTCTGAAATAATGTCTACTTAGGTTTCTTTAATGTTTACACAGGTCAGCGAAATGTTTGCGAAATCCTAATTTTATCCCGCAACCTACCGGTGAAAAATATGTAAATTTATCGCGATTTAAGTAGACACCTATATATCACACACACACACAAAAAGAAATTTATAAATTCGATAAATTTCTCAAAAACAAAGACTCCTGTAACAAAAGCTTTGCTTTTGTGGAAGAGGAAAAAAGGTTACAAGAAATGTCTACAATTATTTATTTTAGCTTTTTTTTTTTGCAAAAAGATGCTATATTATTGTCTACAAGGTGCTAGAAATTTCAATATGATAATGCAGAACCTAACTAGAAAAGTCTAGAAAATGCTGGATTGTAGGTGAACATTCTTAGAGATTATAATAAAAGGGTTAGGCATAGGATAATTGCTGTCATTACCAGTAAATCAATGTGGGGAAAAAGTAAAGAGCTATCTGAAGACCTTAGGCTGAAAATTATGTATTGTCATAAAGCTGGAGAAGGATACAAGAAGATTTCCTAGCATCTGAGTATCCCAATTACAACTACTGTTTCTACAATCAAGAAGTACAAGACTCATGGTACCATCACAATACTCAAGAACAAGTAGAAGAACTGTGATAAAGGTAAAAAACTATCCGAGATTGACTGCCAAAGATATTCAAGGTGAACTGGCTGCAAGTGGGACTGGGGTTTCCATTTCAATCACAGGTTGAGTATTGCATGGTGAAGGTCTCAGTGGTCACAGGCCAAGGAAAAAGCCATTCTTAGGAAAACGTCACAAGGACAATCGCGTGAAGTTTGAAAAACAGCATCTGAATGATGGATATGAGTTCTGGTGAAAGGTTCTGTGGAGTGATGAAACAAAAAAACAAACAAAAAAAAAAGCTATTTGGTCACGCTGATAGTTGTTACGTTTGGGGAAAGTCTGGTGAGGCGTAAAAGGAAAGAACACCATACCTACTGTCAAGCATGGAGGTGGTAATATCATTCTATGGGGCTGTATTTCCTCTAATAGCACAGGGAATGTAATACATGGTAAAAAGGATTCCATAGCAAACTAAAAGATACTGGCCAATCATCTGAAACCCTCCACTACCAAAGATTGATTTAAAGCACAACTGGACATTCCAACACAACGACAATCCAAAGTAGTTATCAAAATCTACTTCAGAAGGGTTAAAGAAGAATAAAATCAAGGTTCTAGAATGGCCTAGTCAGTCCCGATCTAAATCTGATTTACAATCGTTGGTATGAGTTGAAGGCTGTGCACAAGAGAAGTCCTCAGAATTTGAATGAACTGGAACAGTTTTGCATTGAAGAATGGTCAAAAATCACTATGTCAAAAGCTCATTGACAAATATCCTAACCGTTTAAAATAGGTTATTATTGCTAAAGGTGCCTCAACTAGTTATTAAAATAATTTTCCTTCTCGAAATATGAATACTTTTGAATCAGCATTTTTTGAGTTTTGCAAAAAAAAAAAAAAAACAGCTGAAATAAATAACTGAAGTTCTTGTAAGTTTTTCCTCATCCACAAAACCAAAACTTTTGCTACAAAAGATTTTTCCTAAAATTATATCTATATATAGATATAGACACACACACACACACACACACACACATACATACATATACATACATACACACTGTTATATGTATTTTTCATTTCTGTCACCTGTGCAATTTCTGGTCTTCATTCATGTAAAAAAATATATAATGGATACTGGGATATTAGCTGGACATTTAAATGTGCTGTTTTCTACCAGGACACAATGACAAGCCAAACCAGGAGTTACCTAAAGTGGGTACTGGATTACATAAAAATATATTAGTTCCTGACATCCTACAGGCTTGTGATACATTAAACTTGGCACCTTAATACTTGCTCTCACTGGTGTCTTGGTAAAACCCACCAAATGATATTATCTCACAAGTCATTCTTTTCATACTAGTGCTTGTATAGTTTTTAATTGCACTGTATTTTTAAAAAGATTATACTTCATTTATAGGGTTCATGAATACCTAACATATCAGTTTTTCTGGCATCATCTTTTATACCTTTTAGCCAGAGATCTTCTCTAAGAGCGTCTGCGAAGGAAATGGCTCCCCGATCCCCAATTAGGGTATTGCAGCTAAGGTTGATCCTTCGTAAGCCAGTCATGCAGTCTAGGTCAGGTTTTCTATAGCGAAGACTTTCAGCCCAAGCCTCACTGTGTCTTTTGGTTGCCTGGTACTAGAAGAGAATTTGAAAATACCAAGATCGTGATTATTGTCAAACTGTGAAAACCTCCAGAATCTGACACTTAGGTACATATATACGCACACTTATACACATACAAAAACATATACAATACATTTAGAATACTGTATAGGGTATAATTTAAGCTGATACCCACACGAGGTCAGAGAAACTCACAAAAAGTGGGTGAAAATCATCTAATAAGTGGCACTAATTACACAAATACTCAAGCATATGTTACTTCAATTATTCTTTTGCTGGAAACAGGGGTCCATAGGTTTTCCTGTGCATGCAAATTGCCCCTGTATAGTAAATGCATTACTTAGGCAATTTACCCATAGACCCATGACATCAACGTCTCTATTCCTAGGAAAACAGAACACCCTCTTCTGGACAGTTATGGACTATGCAACATTTGGTTATTATACTATAAATACAGGTACATTTTTACTAAATTTTACCTTGACGATGTTTGCCATGTGTTCAGCCCCACTCCATGTTAGATTACAGCCTGCAAAATTAACTGTCTTGATTGAGGTGGAGTTCTTCACACTTTGGCAAATAACTGAAAAATAAGAAAAATTAAAAACAGTAATATAGTATTCACATGTCACTATATAAAAAAAAAGCAATGGCTGATCATGTCTAATGATTGATTATTTTAGTAAGTTAAGTAGCAGTTAAGTTAGGTAGAGCCAAGAGTACACAAATCTGATACTACTACTAATTTTCTGACTCTAAAGAACTATATATTAATTAAATTATTGATTTCAATCAAAATATGTCTGACAAAACTAATTTTGCTCAGACAACTTTCCTGCTACTTTTACAGGTGCAAGTCCTTTGTTCATGCCTACAAAAACAGTAAACATGACCTAAGAAACATTTGTTTATTTTATTTTTTATTTTTTTAATCAAATCAAAAAACAATTACTGTTTGTAATTTCTGACTATAAAACATAAAAATATGATGTTTAAAATGTTTACATGTTATCAAAAGTAGTAGTGGTGCCACATAAAAGCCAAATGAGCAAGAACTCAATACCCAGGAAAATTATTTGGGTGAGCGAGTGTCAGTAACCGACATGTGCCAAGTCAAATAAGGTAATTCTATTGCAGGGTTAGAAACTAACAATACTGTGCTACTAGTCCAAAGGACTAGTACCTTTTGAAACTTGCTAGTCATGATGTGAAGTGACTAAGTTGGAATCAACAACAACAGCTGGGGCCCCTAAAATAGGCTAAGATTGTATTTTGCTAAAAAATAAACACCTATGAATTTAAATTTACTTTTGTTAAAAAAAAAAAAAGCACCATACAGATCGATCAATCACCTGTTTGCACCTCGTTACTGAGTGACTAACTGTACTTGTGTGCTGAGAAACTGACCCTGACCACACCACACCAGATGCGGTGACAGATGAAAACAATTCTCAGCTGTGTTACCTTGCCGACCACTTTAGCAAGTACAGTAGACTCTGCGAGAACTGACTGACACTGAATCTACTACAGATACTAATGAGAGCACAACAAATACAAAAGAAAAATGAGGGAAACACAGATCTTTTCAAGAAAGCTGGGAGACTTTGTATAAATGGATTATATATTTTTAAACACTGCAACAGTTGTGTTTTTGGAAGCATCCACACTATATATTGACCAAACAGGTGTTTTATTTGCACTATGCGGGACATTTACATTGACATTTACGGGTATTTACAGTATAATTGTAAATCTTGAAAAACTACTCGCTTCTAAATCTTTTGTAGTCATCTTTGTATTACTTTAGTATAAATACATGTTAATTTGGATTCATATGTTGCTTTTTTCTGACTTTATGTGAACGAAAAGACACACATTTGCCCATTTTCCCATTGGAAATAGTGATATTTTGAAATATCACTGTCCTGGTCACAAAAGCAAAGTTTGTGGGGAATAATAGCCATGTTCTATACTTTTGAGGCATAAGCAATTCGGAAATAACACTTACTACCCAGGAACAAATTATTATTTTTTTTTGTTACACAGTGTTACCAGTGATTAAAGCCTGGTTTTCAAACAAACTGATTATCGCTCAACAGTACTGTATTGGTAAAGTAAACAACACCAAGCTACTGACAGCGAGCCCCAAGCTTCAGTGTTTATAGATAGGAACTAGTGCTGCAATGATTATTCAAATTCATCAATTAATCCCAAATTTTGCCTTCATCGATTGATTCATCAGTATAGCACTAATAAGAACACAACTTTATTATGAATATATTGTGTTACTGTTTGAAGCAACATTCTATGATAATGTTCATTATAGTAATTGTTTGGTTATTAGTTTTACAATGTTTAGTAAAACGTGGCCTATTATTTGACCGTGTTAGTACAACCGGCCCCCTTTGCTAATGACATCTTCACTCAGGGTCGTAACCCAGTATAAATCTCCACATTTTTGTAAAATGACTTTACACTTACTTCAAAAGATGCAATGTGTTTCAGTAAATTCAAACGATAAACTTCACATCCAGCGCAGAGAGAGAACACAAACGTAAAACATCAGTAAGTGGGGTTGGCATTGCAGGGGAGATGAAGGGAGGTTTCGGTTCCGAGTGACTGTTTTCTAAGCATTATTTGTGAATGATTATTCATCACTGCTACACCCCGTTAGAAAATTGACTTCCCTGCATTTTTTTTTTTTTGCAAGACTGAACGTGAGAGTATTTTATTTATTTATTTTAAGTACTCACCCCGAGGACTACTGAGATGCAGACATCAACTAGTCCTCATCAGATTTACTTTGCCTCGAATGAGCATGAGTTTCTAACCCTGATACTGAATGAATCACTCTTCAGCACTTAGCTGCACCAACAAGCATGTTTGTAGTCAGGAAAAACACTTTTTAACATGATTAGTAACAAACTGGACTAGGCTCAAATTAAGATTTACATTATTATTAACACACTTAACAATCAAGAGGACTGAAGATCAATGTGCATCCCGTTTCCCCTGTCAAGCCAATCACCTCTTAACCACCAAACCTAAGCAACGGGTGCTACTGAAACCTGGAGGTGGGAGGAGCCTGGGAAACCTTAAAAGGGTGGTAAAAAATGAGGAGTTGAACGAAGCCCAGCCTATGTTACTACACCAAGCGGAGGAGCTCAAACGATAATGCAGCACTCCCTATGGGCCCTCAAGATTAACAATATTAGATACAGCAAGCTCTTGACAGTGTGTCTCATTCTGTGGTAGTGCCTTTATTGGATGACCCACTGGGAACCCTCACATAAGGGTATTGTTCACAGTTCATATTACTATTGTAATCAAACTTCAGGACCATAGAACTTTTCATCAACCAATCCCAGCAGTGTTTTTAGTTTACCTTCCAATCCTTCATCTCCTATGGGGCAGTATGCCAACGAAAGGTTCTCCAAAGATGTTGTTTTTGCTAATCCCTACAAGATAAACAAGATAACATCTTAAATAATACCAAGGAGTAAACAAGCTTTGACGTTTGTCATTGCTGAAGGCGGCAAAATGGTTGGTTCCAGAAATTAAATTGTATTTTCTATCTTGATATGTTACTTTTAGTTTGCAATCATCTGGGAATTATATAAAATGATAGCTTTTACTGTACCTTTGTTAAAAGAATTAAATCTCTTTCTCGCAATGGAAGGCCTTGCAGTTCCACAGTTTTGAGAGAATATGAAACAGTCAGACAACCTCTAACTGATTTACACAGTCTGAATGTCATGTCCTTGGAACGGAAGGCTGGGATTTTTTTCCTGTAAGACGTTCTATATCTTTCTGTAAAAAAGAGGAAAAATGGTCACTCAGTGGGCACAGCAATTAAGATTTAAAAAAAAAAATTCCATTAAAAGAGAAAAGGTTTGTACCACTGGCTGTTGTAGAAGCTAACTTCATACTAGGTATTTGTAGGGTTAAAATAAGTGCTAAATAATGAGCTAAAATATAACACAACACTGTGCAAATCTCAGATACCAAAAGATGAACTATATCAGCAAGAAATAAAAGCTGTTTCATGAAGAATTACTAAAACAGATGAAAATGTGTATTTAATTAAAATTCTGAAATAATGTTATCTGAATTGACAACTATTTTGGACTCTGCTCGTAAGTGCTTAAAATAACAAACCTGCTTCACCAAGACTTGGCTGATGGTAGCTTCTTATTGCAACATGATGTAGATGTTTGTTGATAGTAAGAGAATTTAATATGGGAGTCCAGTCAACCAGCTTTAACCGATCTCCATTGAGGTCCAAGATACCCTGGCCAAGCTTCGCTTTCACAGCTGGCAGTGGAACCGAGTCTTGCAGAGCGCAGGCATATTCATAGTATGACTGAAAATCTACAGCCCCCCGACTCCGTACTTGGACACTGTCTATCATTGTGAGCTGGAATATAAAACAAAAGTCTCCTTTCTGTGACCAGTTCATATAGTTAATTATGTTTATTTTTTAAATGATGGGACTCAAAAAATGTTAAATGTTGCAAATTGTGTCCATTTTCAAGATGTTTGCAATCAGAGTGGTTCACAAATCACCTGTCAGTGTAAAGGGTCGTTGACAGTAGTTCAGCATCTTCAGTACCAGTTGCCATCCATAGACATTAAAAGCCTAGATAAGCAAAGTGTCTTTATGCACATTTTAACTGCATGTCGCTGGAATAAACACAATCTGACTTATCAAGCCTGTGCTATGTCACTGGCAATTGGTAAAAGCAACTGAGTATAGGCTATCTCAAAAGGTAAATATTTCAGTAATTTAAGAAAAGACACTCATGACTGCAATCATAAATATTAAAAGGCACAGTTTTAAAAAATAAATACATAAAAATACAACTGTACTTCTGTATACATTCACTGAACATATTCGTCCAAACTAATAATAGTAGTGCTGTAGCACTAATTACCAAGCCTGAAATGAACAGCAGTGATATAATTTGAATGGAAGCTAAGAAACAAGCCACTTACTTTGAATCCCTAGCAGATATTATTAAATAAAAAGCAGATCATAAACACGTAGAATCTCCCTTTACTGGCAGCTACATCAGTCATATTAACAGCTTAATTAACAAAACGATGCAGCAATTCCTAACTGATGGTCTTACCTGCTAAGCTTTCTGCATCCAGCACCTACCTGCCTGATCTAACCGCGTTATTGTTTCCTTGGTTTCCCAACCGTCCTCTTGTTGAACATAGCCTGTTTCCTGGTATGTCTATGGGCAAGTTGTTTAAGGCACCATCTGCTCAGCTTCTGCCGCTGAGGTTTTAAAATGGCCACCTATCCATGCCCCCAAATCTCCCAGCACACCTTGCGCCGGTAGCTCCACGCTGTGCCGACCTTACTCTGTTTACAGTTGAGAGCACCGTGGAGAGGGAGTGAAGTGCGTTTTTTTTTTTAAACTGCTGTTTGTGCAGTATAATTCATTCGTAAAAATTGCAGTTTCTTTGTTAAATTTTTTAATATATTGTGGTTGTTTTGTTTATTTTTTTCCATTTGAAAACGTTTAGATGAATGTCCACGCCGTGATTTGAACCATTTGGGTTCGAATTCACAGCCTGTCTTAAAGACACTAGATGGAACAGGTACGTTTATTGTACTTTCACGCAGCCCTTTTTAGAACAGCAGCAAAATTTATAATAGCAAAGGTTATTAGGAGGTTTTGGCCCAGTGGTTAGAGAAAAGGAATTTATACAGCGAGTGCGCCGGTAAAATCTCGGTGTAGGATCAAATTCGGTTCCCCATGGAAATCAGTGTCCACTCATTTTGCTCATGATGAGCTAGCTGTTTTTTTTTTTTCCTTTCTGCACGGGCTTGTCTGATTTTGTTAAACTAGCGGGTTCGCGGTGACAGCAGCTGTTATTTTAATGTAATATCTTCGCTTTAAAAATAAACGTTCAAAGCTGACAAGCCTGTATTATTACAAGTATTATGAATTAGTAATTTAGCAGACGCTTTTATTATCCTAAGTGACTTCCAGAGACATGTTCCCTCATGATGAGTACACATATCTTTGTAAATTTGCCATCACCCTTCTTACAATGATTGAGTTACTCAATTTGTAAGTGTGTTTTACACTAAGACTATTTCTTACTAAGTTTAATTTTCATTATAGCTGTGGAAAGTGTTGTCCAGTCCTAGAGAGCCAGACATGCCAACTCCCCCGTATTCACCCGGAGTCTGCCGTATTTTGGACCTTCTCACGGACATCACCCGGTACAGAGTTTCTCCCGTATTTTGCTTAAAACGCTACTGTTAAACACCCTTATGTCAGCAAATCTTTAGTTTCTGTAAGATCTGTGCGCGATGTGTGGTTACTGCAGCCCCCGTGGTACTTAGCAGGGTTTAGGACCCAGGGGAGCCATGTGGCAGGCATGCACTCAGTGCGCGAGGCATGTTCATATATTAAGCCACGCAACTGCGCAACGAACAAACAGTAGCACTTCAATTGTAAGACTTTGCAGACTAACAGAAAAGGCAGATGCAGGAGCTCATGGAAATGCAGAAGATTGTACTTGAGGTTGCAAAACAAAGAAACTAACTGCTAGTCATTTACAGTTATATTCAAAGAATCGTTGAAGAAATGATTTCTTTGGAAAGTTTTATTTTTTATTTAATTTATTTGCTGTATAAAAATGTTACTGGGTTGAGTAATTGTTGAATAAATACATTGTTCTATTTTTGGACAGTATTTTATTTTGCTGTACAACAACACTGACATATAATGTAAACATCTTAATTGCAAGTGTAAACTGCACTGTAGCCACCTGTAAATAAAACACTCAATATGCATCAATCACAACACTGAGGAACAATGCTCTCAACGTAGTTTTCAGGCCATACAGGCCTATTGCATGTGTTTGAATTCACTTGTGCTAAAGCTGTGGTGTTGGCTCGCAATGCAAGTGCAATAGAGGCATTAAACAGCAGATTTTCTGTTCAGTCTACCATAAATTCATCCAAAAACAGTGATAGTGCTGTTTTTTATGTCATTTTAAAAGTTCTGTCTTCGTAACACACTGTTCAATAAGAGCTAACTTATGTTATGTAGCGCCACGGCAGAGCGCTCTACCTATTGAACGCCACCCAGGATGCACACCTGTCAACATTGAGTTTTCAAAATACGGGAGCTTTTGTAAACTGAAATCTCATACCTGTCAACCGGTGTGTGGCTAACTATGTGAACTTGCCTTGTGCACTGAATGCGTTCCTGCTACAGGACTCCCCTGGGTCCTAAACCCTACTATGTACAGAAGGCGATTGCGGTAATCACACATTGGCCATGAGTTTTGTAGACATAAAAGGTTTGCTGACATAAGGGGGTTTAACAGTAGAATACAGGAGAACATCTGTCCCAGGAGATGTCAGGGAGAAAGGTCCAAAATACATGAGACTCCCTGTGAATATGGGAGTGTTGACAGGTCTGCAGGATGGGGGGATTTCCCTGGCTCTGCTTTTTTTTGTCCCTGGGACTGCACTTTCACTTGTCATCCCGGGCGGGGGGGGGATGACAGTCCAGGGACAAAAAAAAGCAGAGCCAGGGAAATCCCCCCATCCTGCAGACCTGTCAACACTCCCATGTTTTCTTTTAAAAATGTTAGTCAGGATTTACCGGTATTTCCAAGAGTATCCACTAGAGGTCGTGGAAAAAATAAAAATGTCTGTTATTATTATTATTATTATTATTATTATTATTATTATTGCAAAGTGTCACATTGCAAAATACCACATTACAAAATATCACATTACAGATAAGAGCAGTTATAAAGTACAATAAAATCAGTAGATAGTAAGATCAAATACAAATAAGGGCAAAATAAAAAATACAGTAAATAATTACACATAAGAGCGAATTCGACTAAGAGCAGTAAACTTATAGTAAAAATATTTGCTTATTAGAGTAAAATCCATTAAGAGCTCTTAATAAGTACGATAAATGGATAAGAACAATTTCAAACAAGGGCAATTACAAAAAACATGAATGCAGATACATTTAAGCAGGGTTAGAAACTCACACTCGCCCAAGGCAAATTAAATGTGATGAGAAGTAGTTGATGTCTGTGTCTCAGTAGTCTACTGGGCGAGTACTTAAAACAAATGTACACATATACTCTCACGTTCAGTCTTGCATTAAAAAAATACAGGAAAGTAAATTTTCTAATGGTGTAGCAGTGGTGAATAAGCATTCATAATGCTTACTAAACAGTCACTCTGAACTGAAACCTCCCTTCATCTCCCCTGCAATGCCAACCTCACGACATTTTACATTTGTTTTCTCCTTCTGCGCGGGATGCAAAGTTTATTGGGCGTTTGAATTTACAGAAATGTTGCATTTTTTAAGTAAGTGTAAAGTCATTTTACAAAAATGTGGAGATTTATACCGGGTTGAGACTCCCCACCACAAAAGAAAGAAAAAAAGACCGGTCCGGTTGTACTAATGAGATCAACAAAATAGGCCACGTTTTACTAAACATTTTAAAACTAATAAATATACAATTACTACAATGAACATTATTGTGATATACTGCTTAAAACATACCACAATATAGGCACCTACTCATAATAAAGTTGAGTTCTTACCTATAAACAACACGTTTAAGGTTTAGGACTCGCTGTCTGTAGCTTGGTGTTGTTTACATTGTCATATTTTAAGTGAGTGGAAGTTGAAATTACGTTTTTAAAACTACACTTTTCTTTTACAAATATAGTGCTGGTGAGTGATCACTTAGTTTGAAATCCAGGCTTTAATCACTGATAATATGTGCATAGGCGGCGATTCCATGAGTGCTCCGGGGCTCAGGCACCAATGGTGGAAACATAAGATCCCACATAGTGCAAATAAATCTCTGTGAAATTATAGTTTGGATGTTTCACAATGAGAACTGTTATTGCGGTGCTTAAAAAGTAAAACATTCACTGGCGCCTCTGACAAACTGGAAGGTGATCCTTCACATATTCAAATACATTTATACAAAGCCTGTCAGCTGTCTTGAAAAGGTTTGCATTTCCCTTGTTTTTCTTTTGTATTTGTTATGCTGTTATTAGTATCCAGCCTAGTAGATTCAGTGTCCACCAGATCTGGCAGATTCTACTGGTCTTGCTGAAGCGGTTTTCTCCTACTGCTAATTAAAAAAAAAAAAATGTAGCCACCTAACTAACTATTTCATCCCGAGGGCTACAGTGAAACATACTGTCTTTAAATTGGGACTTTAGTGAAGGCTGCATGTGTACGTGAGTACATTAGTTATTGTAGGTAGTAATTCATAGTTATTTAATCACACATAGGCTGTAACCCCCAACTCCACAAACCAACCAACATTGTTATAAATAGCAACACATGTAATAAACAATAAAATAAAAGATTTTATTTGTGTCATTGCTGTCAATTTCAGGAGGGGCTTCGTTGTCAGCAAGATGACACGGCTGAGAGACTTGTTTTCCTGTGTCATCCCGTCTGGTGCTGTCAGTGTCAGTTTCTCAGCACACAGTACAGTAGTCACTCAATAACGTGTGATAGGTGATTGATCGATCTGTAGGAGCGTTTAATAAGGTGCCTTTGTTAGATTTTTTTTTAATCTAAATATATCACAGTGTTTATTTTTCAGAAAAATAAAATTGAAGCCTATTTTTAGGGACCCCAACTGTTTTTGTTGATTCCAACTTAGGCACTTCACATAAGAACTAGTAAGTTTACATAAGTACTAGCAAGTTTCTAAAGCTACTAGTCCTTTGGACTATTACCAAAATATTGTTAGTTTCTAACCCTGTTTAAGAGTAAAACCAAGTACAAGACACAGAAAATAGTTATAATTAAAAGCAGTAGGAGAATATGGCAAAATATGTGGCAGTTAAGTGCAAGTACAAGATGATGCAAGTACTGGTTTAACTAGGTGACACATAGTCCGTTGTAGTTGAGAGTTGTGAGGTTTGCAGATGCGCCGGAAGGTGGTCAGGAACTGAGCAGTCCTAATATCCTTGGGTAGATTGTTCCATCACTGAGGGGCAAGGGTGGAGAAGGAGCGGGCTGTGGAAGTGGGGGAGAGTAGGGGGGGGTACAGCTAATCTGCCGGTGGTGAAGGCGTGGAGGGAGCGAGTGGGGGTGTAGAGAAAAATAATAGTCTGGAGATAGGAGGGAGCAGAAAGGTTGAGGCAGCAATAGGTGAGTACAAGAGTTTTGAATTGGATGCAAGAGGCGCCAGGGAGTCAGTGGAGGGAGCGGAGCAGCGGTGTAGCGTAGGAGAAACGAGGAAGGGAAGACAAGGCAGGCAGCAGAGTTTTGGATAGCAGAGGCAGGGAGGCTGGCCATGAGGGAGCTGCAGTAGTCAAGGCAGGACAGTAGCAGGGCCAGAACTAGCAGCTGCATGGAGTAGTTGGTGGGGAAGCGGCGAATTCTGCTTGTTACTGAGGAAGAAGCGACAGGAGTGTGCTAGAGTAGAGATGCTGAGGGGAGAGGGGAGTAAGAGGGGGGAAGAAAAGGAGGTCTGATTTGGAGAGATTTGCAAGTGCATCCAGAGACAGATAGAGATACGGGATGTTGGAGTCAGATGGGGGAAAGGAGAGGAAGATCTGGGCATCATCAGCATAGAAATGATACAAGAAGACATGGACCCAGGGAGCGGGTGTAGAGAAAAAACAGAAGAGGTCCCAGGACTGAATCTTGGGGGACACCTGTTGAAGGAGAGCAGGAGGCAGAGGGTGAGCCATGCCAGGACACCCGCCACGTGTGATCAGAGAGGTAGGATGAGACCCAGGCAAGAGCTGTGCCGGAGTCCCAGGCAGTGAGGGAGGACAGGAGAATAGACTAGTCAGCAAAGGTTGAGGCAAAGGCAGCAAAGGTTGAGGCGAATTAGGACAGAGGAGATGGAGGCAGCACAGACGGAGAGTAGAGAGTTAGTGACGGAGAGAAGAGCAGTTTCAGTGGAGTCCGTCAAGTCGAGCAAAGAGTGTTTTGACAGCCAGAGAGTAGAGTTGTTGAGAAGAGAAGAAGTGAAATGGAGTAGAGCAGGGGCAGCAGCATTGAAAAGGTGAGTGGGGAGGGGGTCAAGAGCACACATGGTGGGTTTATGGCTCTGGAGCAGGGAGCAAAGATCAGAGTCTGAGAGGGGAGTGAAGGAGAAGGGGATTAGATTAGGGGTTGTAGTGGGTGATGGGGAGTGAGTGAGCAAATGACGGGGTGGATGGGGAAGGAGGCGAGGTATTGAAGAGTTTGCGGATGTCTAATTTTGGCGGCGAAGGAGGCCAAGTCATCAGCCAAGATAGAGGAAGGTGGAGGAGGGTGAAGGCTAGGGAGGGAAGAGAAAAGTTTAATGGGTTTGTTAGTAGAAGACTGGAAGTAGTGGAAGAGTGGAAGTAGAAGCGTTTGGCAGAGGTGAGAGTAGAGGAGAAGGAAGAGAGGAGCAAAGCTCTGCCCTTTAAATTGGCAGGGATGGGGTTAACTTCCCCTACCTGCCTGGGTTTATTATGTTCAGGTGGCTGGGGTTGATTAGTTGATTAGGTTGATTAACGATCAATCAGCGCCCAGCCACCTGATATAAAAGGAGGCCTCTGCTTCTCATTTGGGGAGAAGGGAGCTGAGGAAGCAGGTTGGTGTTTGTTTTGTGGTTTTTTGAATTTTCTAAATCCAGTGAAGGCATTGCCCAGCCTGGAAACTTTATTTTTGTGAGTTTTGTTTTTGCTTTATTTGTGTTTGAGTATCTGTTATTTTGCCCTTGTGCACTTTATTTTTGTTTATTTATAATAAAATTGTTATTTTTTTTGAACTGCAGACTGTCTCTGGGCCTCTATCCACTCGCCAGCCTGCCACACCAAGACAGCAGGGAGATTGGTTTTCTTCCATTTCTTTTCAGCAGTTTGGTACAAGCCGAGTGGAGCACGGAGGAGAGCCAGGGTTGGAGCAGGCAGGTCGAGGGGTGAGGGGGCAAAGGGAGTCCAGGCAGGAGGTGAGGGAGGAGAAGAGCGTGGAGGTAGCCAAGTCTACAGAGAGTTGGGAGGAGTTGATAGCGGGGAGGTGCAAGAGAGCAGCAGAGGAAAAGATGGGGGAGAGAACAGGTTTCGACGGAAGTTGACTGGTTGGCAGAGTAGGAAGGGATTGGAGTGACAGAGAAGGAGATAATCTAGTGAAAGAGTGAAGAAGGTATGTCTGTATGTACAATGCAGGTGTAAACAACTTTGTAATAAGTGGTCATTAATTATCTAATCAAGAGCCCTACAAAGGAGGCTCTTTGTCTAGATGAAGGAAGTAGGAGTTTGAGAGCAGAAGCGTGTATGAACTGTGGAAGCCTTTATGAGTGTTTGTAATCTGAGAACAGTACCATCTTCTAGATTAAAGCCACCTTGAGTGAACAACCATCAACAGCTCAGGCAGGGTGAATCAGTGTCTGTTTGCGTCCCAAAGGCACAACATCATTTTGTTACTGGTTGGAACAATTAATGTGTGTTTGTTTGATTGCTGGAGAAACGGACTAGCCATTCCAGCCTTATTTTGTACTTTATACATGTAGTTAGTACTCCAAGTGGAGTTAGGATTTTTCACTTCAATGTTCATGTTGACTTGCCTTCCTCCCCCGTAGTGACCGACTTCAACACGCTTCTGGACTGTCTTGGATTTTCTCAATCTGACAAAGTCCCCACTCACACCCGAGGACACACCCTGGATCTGCTCATTACCAGGGGCCATGGATTGAGAATTGATTAGCAGTTTGCTACGCATGTGGACTGGCAGAGCTATACTGGTGTTCTTTTCTGAAAAGAGTCTAATATTGCAGATAGCAGACTGTTTGGTTCAAATTGCATGTACTGCTAACAGTTGATAGCGCCATTGCATCTACAAGCTTCTTGCCCAGCATTGACTACAAGCTAACAAGATAACAATGCTGTGGACCAGAAGGGGCCAGGCTCTAAGACTTTTGGAATGCAAAGCATAAAGGGGCTAAAAGGCTCCCAGGGGCCGCCGTTGGACCCAAAGGTTCTCAGGGAGAATAAGAGATAACGCCACTGGACTTAAAGGGTCTCAAGCAAAACGGAGAGATATGAACAAGGAAGATGACAAAAACTAGAAGTATGGACCTTTTGGGGCGCCAGGAGTTTGAAGAATGCACTGAGTTCAGAGGTTGTCACACAAGACTACACACACAGACACACACACACACACACACACACTCACACACACACACATACAAACTAAATTAAATACATGTAGTATATGGTAACAGAATAGTGTGTTGTACTGTTGCTATTGGTTAAGTGTCAGAGAAAGAGGCGGTGGACCATGTATACAGAAGGGTATTTAATGTCATGCAAAAATTGTAAGAACGAGTATTCTGTTTGTCCTGTACGTGGGACCAGACTCCCTGCATATTTCAATAAACCTAACAACTGATTGAAGAAAAGGACTGTGCATTTTCTTGAATCTACTTACCATCCTTTTTTTTTAAGTTACATCACTGACCATTTCTTAGTCACTGCTAATATTAGTCTCCCTGCCCCTTCCTCCTCTACTGATACTGTTGTCTCCCTCCGTCCCAAGAATCTGCTGAATCCTCTGAAACTCTCAGAATGTATCTCTGCATCCCCTCTAACTGGTACTCTCCCATCCGCAGTTGATGAATCCATGACACTCTACAACGCCACCCTATTAGTATCATTGACACTGTTGCCCGCTTACAACCAGAACCGTCAAGAAAGATCGAAACTGCCCATGGCACACCCTCGAACTTTGACTGCATAAATCTGCCTGCCGCAAGCTCGAGCGCAAGTGGAGGTCATCTGGACTAACAGTTCACAGAGAGATCTGGACAGACCATCTTGCAAACTACAAGCGTGCACTTGCCACGGCCAGGGTGAAATACTTCTCCGAAATCATAACCATGGGACATGGTAAACCCAATGTTCTCTTCAAGACCATTGACCAAATCTTACATCCAGCCACTGACCGATCCAACTCCCATCCATAAAAAAACTCTCCCTTGACCCGGCTGACTTATCTAATATTCGTCCCATCTCCAATCTCCCTTTTCTCTCAAAAACTCTCGAAAGGGCTGTAGCCAGGCAGCTGATGAAACATCTCACGGACAACAATCTGCTTGAATCTCTACCTCTGTGCTTGTCCTTCTTGACCTAACAGCTGCTTTTGACACCATAGATCATGGCATTCTTCTTGACCTCCTTCAGAAGTATGCTGGCATCACTGGAACCTGTCTCTCCTGGAGTCCCTCTTACCTATCCGGACGCAAGCAGTCTGTTTTTTATGCTGGACGCAGTGGTGTTGCAAACCCAGTCACTTGTGGTGTCCCTCAAGGATCTGTTCTTGGGCCCCTTCTGTTCAATATCTACATGCTTCCCTTGGGCCACCTCATCCGCCAACACAACCTCATGTTCACTCCTATGCTGAAGACACCCAGCTCTACTTAAAACTCGACCCTGGTAGCCCCTCTGCCATGGGCCGGCTTTCTGCCTGCATTCAAGACATCAAGGCCTGGATGTCTGCCAATTTTCTTCAACTGAACACTAACAAATCTGAACTCCTAATAGTAGAATCTAAAACTCAATCTAAGAATCTCAATGTAGCTGCCCTGAACCTCGTAAACTGTCTGCTGCTGCCTTCCCCCACAGTACGAAGCCTTGGTGTACTTCTTGACAGTAACCTTTGATCCCCTCATCTCCGAGGTTAAATCTTCCTTCTGCCATCTTAGAAACATCTCCAAAGTCTGTCCCTACCTTTCCCTCCCAGATGTGGAGATACTTTGTCATGCGTTTGTCTCCTCTCGACTCGACTACTGCAACTCTATATGGTGCCCTCCTGGCATGTGCCATAAATTGACTGCAGCTAGTTCAGAATGCTGCTGCCAGGATCCTTACCAGATGTAAAAAACATGATTACATCACTCTCCGTCTTGCTCAGCTGCACTGGCTACCTGTAAAGTTAAGGATCATGTTCAAAACTCCTGTTCACCTACAGTGCCCTTCATCACACAGGTCCCGAGTACCTCCTCAACCTGTTGACTCACTATGTCTCTGCCCGCAAGCTGAGGTCCTCCGACTCTGGCTTACTTGTTATCCCCAAGCAAAAGTGCACCACACTTGGACAACGCTCATTTAGCTTCATGGCTCCGACTCTCTGGAACTCTCTCCCAGCTTTGGTTCGTGATGCTCCGATTGTAGCTCTCTTTAAATCAACTCTCAAAACCCACCTATTCTCTCTTGCTTTCCATCTCTTGCATCCTTATATCTGTTATTAGCTGCTGTGTATTCTGCACTTTCCACTGTATTGTACTATTTCATGTACTATGCTACTATCATGTATTACGTATTTCTCTAATTGTTTTATGGATGTTCTTGTATATACTGCATCTTGTAAAGTGCCTTGTGATGGTGTTCCACTATGAAAGACGCTATACAACATAAAGATTGATTGATTGATACAGCTCTGGAAAAAATGAAGAGACTACTGCAAATTTTTCTTAAATCAGCATCTCTGCATGTATGGCAGCCATTCCATTCCAGTGTCTGTTGAATTCCAACACAGGCACACCTCATTCTACTGAATGAGGTACAGATTAGGGGATCACCTGAACCAAATCTTATTTAACGAGGAAAAGTATAAAAACCACTCCTGTGGTCATCACTATCCTCTTGCAATAGAACCAGCTGGGTGGCAAAACAGTGCTAGTAGTACTTCAAAAGTAATTGGAATCAAAAAATAACTACTGACCATGCCCAAAGAGTTGAAAAGGAAAGTTTTGAGTGAGGAAAAGAAGGGTTCAATTCTGGCTTTACTGGCAGAGGGATACAGTGAGTGTCGGGTTGCTTCCATCCTTAAAATTTCAAAGACGGCGGTTCATAAAAGAACAAGGTCAAGCAGCACACATTGGGGACAACAAAGCTACAGACCGGCAGAGGGCGAAAACGACTCTCCACTGACCGGCATGACCGCCAACTCATTCGAATGTCACTCAGCCACCATAGGATGACATCAAGTGACCTACATAAAGAATGGCAAATGGCAGCTGGGGTGAAGTGCACGGCGAGGACGGTTCGAAACAGGCTCCTAGGGGCAGGGCTGAAGCCGTGCAAAGCTAGAAAAAAGCCCTTCATCAATGAGAAGCAAAGAAGAGCCAGGCTGAGGTTTGCAAAAGACCATAAGGATTGGACTGTAGAGGACTGGAGTAAGGTCATCTTCTCTGATGAGTCCAATTTTCAGCTTTGCCCAACACCTGGTCGTCTACTGGTTAGACGGAGACCTGGAGAGGCCTACAAGCCACAGTGTCTTGCACCCACTGTGAAATGTGATGGAGGATCAGTGATGATCTGGGGGTGCTTCAGCAAGGCTGGAATCGGGCAGATTTGTCTTTGTGAAGGATGCATGAATCAAGCCAAGTACAAGGTTGTCCTGGAAGAAAACTTGCTTCCTTCTGCTCTGACAATGTTCCCCAACTCTGAGGATTGGTTTTTCCAGCAGGACAATGCTCCATGCCACACAGCCAGATCAATCAAGGTGTAGATGGAAGACCACCAGATCAAGACCCTGTCATGGCCAGCCCAATCTCCAGACCTGAACCCCATTGAAAACCTTTGGAATGTGATCAAGAGGAAGATGGATGGTCACAAGCCATCAAACAAAGCCGAGCTGCTTGAATTTTTGCGCTAGGAGTGGCATAAAGTCACCCAACATCAATGTGAAAGACTGGTGGAGAGCATGCCAAGACACATGAAAGCTGTGATTGAAAATCAGGGTTATTCCACCAAATATTGATTTCTGAACTCTTCCTAAGTTAAAACATTAGTATTGTGTTGTTTAAAAATGAATCTGAACTTATTTTCTTTGCATTATTCGAGGTCTGACAACACTGCATCTTTTTTGTTATTTTGACCAGTTGTCATTTTCTGCAAATAAATGCTCTAAATGACAATATTTTTATTTGGAATTTGGGAGAAATGTTATATATCTCAATAGTTTATAGAATAAAACAAAAATGTTCATTTTACCCAAACACATACCTATAAATAGTAAAACCAGAGAAACTGATAAATTTGCAGTGGTCTCTTAATTTTTTCCAAAGCTATATATTTACATATAATACTCACATACTCTGACTCACAACTCACCACCACGATACCCTTTCCAAGTGAAGCCCAGGACCAGGTTTATACCAAAATATCCTAGCCCCTCCCTTGGAATATACTACTACAAATAAATAAAGAAGCGTGAAATCATTTTTTATAAATTCATTTTATTTTTAACAAATTTCATTTTATCAACTAAAAATGTTGCTTTATTTCATTTTATTACAGATGCACATTAATAAAAAACTCAAATAGATGAAAATAAATAAGTACACATTATGCTTTAACTATATACATATCTGTAAACAGATAGCACAGAAGAATTTAGTGTATATATATATATATGTCACCTTTTTGCTCGCCACACAGGCTCTCACGGGTTCTTCTCCCTTCTGAATCACAACCCAACACACAGGATTGTACTGAAACAGCACTCACGCGCACTTTTAATAAACACAAAATGAAATCAATACAAAACAAACACCTAGCTCCTATTTGGAGCACTCACTAAACATAAACAGGAACCTAACTATCACGCAGGACGGCTAAACCGTTTACCTGCCACAAACATTGAAAAACACACCCTCACACAATACCTCAATACGACTGCTCACTCACACAGTCGGGCTCTTCTCTCAGCAGCAACCTGGAACAGACTGGCTGCCTCTCAAATACCCTGCACCTGGCTCTAATTTCCAATTACCACCAGGTGCAGGGGATTACTAAACAATAAAACAATTACACAATTAAACGTGCATGTGCAAATGTGCATTCTCACAAGGTTTTTAGCAGGGAAGGATTTTAACCCCCTCCCTGCTATCTCACAATATATATATATGTGTGTGTGTGTGTGTGTGTGTGTGTGTGTGTGTGTGTGTGTGTGTGTGTGTGTGTGTGTGTGTGTGTGTGTGTGTGTATATATATAATTTCTCATTAGCGGCAGTAACAGCAGCGTACTTGAAGTAGTCCACTATTTTTAATTAACTGCCTATTTACAGTAAATACTGCCAATGTCCTCTATAAAAATACAATAATTATTTCACTGTGTAGTGTATGTGATTTCAGTATGTAGTGTATGTGATTTTAATGTGCAACACAGTGTGTCGTGTATAAGGTGTCAGTTTGAATTTTGTCCCAAATGGCACCCTATATTATACAGTCATGACATGACAAGCATGTTTCATAGAGAAGTCTGTCCAGCACTATTCACAGGAGATGTGAGTCAGACACTTGACAGAAGTGAGAGTCAGAATGAATGATGTAGATGTAGATGTTTCTTTTAGATGGAGGAGAGTGACACTTTTTGTTTGATGTAAATATAGGGTGTTTAAAAATGTCTGGAGTATGCGTTTCTCTAGAAGCTCTGTGTGACATCAAATAGACAGCAGCCACAAACATCCAGCGCAGCAAGCTCTGGGACTGGGACACGAGAATGCAACCAATGATAGCAAGATGAGATTTGCGCAGCAGTTTCTGAAGGTCCTCTAAACCAGTTACTAAGCAACCCAGCTCAGCATTTGTAGTATGTCAGTGAAAATGCCACAATAAACTGTCAGCGAAATACAGTATTAAGAACAAATAATCCATAAAAAAATTAAAAGGAAAACACATGGTATTAAAAATCCTGGTATTATACCCCTTCGACAAAGCACTGTAGCAGAACCTCCAAAATCTCTGTACAGGGTATGACAGTAAGGACCCCGAGTGTGTCCTTCACAGTGCCATTTAATGTCCCAACCACACTGTTTATAAATTAACCATCTTGAAAATAAATTAACCATCTTAAAAAATAACCATACTGTTCATAAACTAACCATCTTAAAAAAAAGAACCAGACTGTTTATAAATTAACCATACTGTTTGTAAATTAACCAATTAATTATTTCCTGAATGGCGCCTCATACATTCGTCCACTCTTGCCTGTGTTTGACAGCACCATGTGGTTAACTCAACTTATCTATCTCACAGATTGTGGCAGAGCAGAGCTTCCCCTGGTGTTCCTGGTGCGGGAAGGAGGACCACCGCTGGAGGTCCTGCCCAGAAGTGCCACCGGAAGACTGGTGTGGCCGTTGTGAGGAGGACGGCCATAACTGGGCAGGATGCCCCTACAATCAGGCCTAGGAAGATGAGCAGTTTTCACCCTGGGGATCAGGGGCCACCCCACTACCTCCAGCGCTACCACCTTCACCACCGTCCCAGGAAATCTGGGACTGGCTGATGCACCCTGAGGCAGACCTCTTCCACGACCTCCCCATAGTTATCAACACGCTGTGGTGTCGAGATGGGGAGAGGTGGGAAAAGTGAGAGGAACAACATCACCCGGCGTCCTTCCCAGAGGTTGCCCTCATGGTCATTAATTACCTGGTGGTAGACATGGGAGACGCCCCAGTCATTCAAACAAAGAGGGTGGAGCCGCCGTCCCGAGAGCCCAGAGAGGGGGGAGCCCCACTCCCAGAGCCCAGAGAGGGGGGATCCGCCGCTCCCAGAGCCCAGAGAGGGGGGAGCCGCCGCTCCCAGAGCCCAGAGAGGGGGGAGCCGCCACTCCCAGAGCCCAGAGAGGGGGGAGCCGCCGCTCCCAGAGCCCAGAGAGGGGGGAGCTGCCGCTCCCAGAGCCCAGAGAAGGGGGAGCCGCCGCTCCCAGAGCCCAGAGAGGGGGGAGCCGCCACTCCCAGAGCCCAGAGAGGGGGGAGCCGCCACTCTCAGAGCCCAGAGGGGAGGAGCCATGGACCAAGGATGCCTGCCTTGCACCATCCAAGGATGCCTGCCTTGCACCGCTCAGGGATGCCATGCCCGCTCCGCTCAGGGATGCCACATTTGGATCGCCTGGGGTTGCCTGCTGCTCCGCATTGCCTGGGGTTGCCTGCTGCTCTGCATTGCCTGGGGCTGCTGGTGTCTCCTTTTTGTCTCCTAGGGTTGCTGAGGGTCCGCTGCCGCCGTCCCCGCCTCCGCCACCAGAGGGAGACGGGCCACCGTTCCCGGAGGGTCCAGCGCCATTAAAGGGTCCGACACCACCGGAGGGTCTGACACTGCTAGGGGGACCCACACCGTCTGAGGATGCCATGCCCACACTGTCCAGGGGTGCTGCCTGCCCGCCAACGTTGCATCTGCTGGAGGGTCCAGGTCCCATGACAGCATCGCCTTACTACCTTGGAGATCCGGGGCCCCCTCAACCAAAGAAGGCTTGGGGGCTCTGACATCAACCCTGCCCACCACCACCCACTGAAATAACCCACCCAAGGAACATAATTGGACTCTTGGGGGGGAGGGGGGGAGTTGGCCGATTGCGGCCTGTGTACTTTGTACATGGGGGGGAGCTGTGTGGCAGAGCAGAGCTCTGCCCTTTATAAACTGGCAGTTATGGGGTTAAATTCCCCTACCTGCCTGGGTTTATTGTGTTCAGGTGGCTGGGGTTGATTAGAGTAATTAATGATCAATCAGCACCCAGCCACCTGACATAAAAGGAGGCCTTGGCTTCCATTAGGGAGAGGAGGGAGCTGAGGAAGCAAGCTGGTGTTTGTGCTTGCTGTTTTTGGTTTTGTTTTTTTTTTTTTTTTTTTTAATGTTCTCAACCACTGAAGGCATCGCCCAGCCTGGAAACCTTTATTTTTGTAAGTCCTGTTTTGTGTCTTTCTATTTGTGTTTTAAATCCCTTTGTTTTGGCCCTTGTGCCCTTTTTTGTGTTTATTTGTAATAAAAGTTTTTTTTTTTTTTTTTTTTTTTTTTTTTTAACTGCAGTCTGTCTCTGGGCCTCTATCCATTCGCCAGTCTGTCACACAGATATATTTAGCAAGCTGAATAATCTGAATTTGTCCATGCTAGGTCATGATATTAATATTCTGAATTTATATGACAAAGTTAAAGCTTTTATAAAAAAATAAAAATAAAATTCTGGAAATCCGAATGTGGAGACAAGACTTTACCTGTTTTCAAATGCTTGACACATATCTATATGAAGTCTGCACAGGGTGAGCAGAATAAAATTCAGGCGATAATAACAGACCATTTGGCCCACTTGTCGTCTCAGTTCCAGTCATACTTCCCCAACACTGAAGAGCAGACAAAACATTATGACTGGATAAGAAACCCATCTGTTCTGCCAGGTGTGAGCAGATGTAACCTCTCTCCCAGTCAACAAGAAAGTCTGCATGACCTGTCCTCAGACTGTGGTCTGGAAATTAAGTTTAATGACTCTACTGTAATGCAGTTCTGGTGCTTAGTTCAAAAGTTCACCGACCGTGGTAACCAACCTTTGAATCTCCTGTTGTCATGTGGGTCAACATATCTTTGTGAAGTGTAATTTTCTGCTATGACTGTCAAGTCAAAAACCAGGAACCGACTCAATGTGGAGAAAGACTTAATTGTTGCTGTCTCTTCACTGCTTCCCAGAATGTTAAAACTCGCAAGTAAAAAACAGGCTCAAATATCACACTGAAATGAAAGTACAGTATTTCTAAAATTAATTATGACTATTTTTCAAAGATTTCTATTTCGTAATTGTGTGGTAAAACTTTAAAAGTAAGTCATTTTTCAGTAAATTGAGTTGTACCACTTTTGTAATGTTATAGCAGATTTTGAAAATAAGTGCTTTATTGGTAGGATAACATTGGGGGTACACAAGTCAGTTCAGATGATTGAAAGGGGTACAGTAATCTGGAAAGGTTGAGAATCACTGCGGTATTGAATAAGCTGGCACCTGAGCCAAACAGCATGCCAGTAATATCTACAGAGCAGTCAACATTATTCTTAACTGCATCTTTCACACTGTCACTTAGTTTCATGTACCACAACACAAAACAATGTATTTCCACTTCCGTCAGCAGTGGCACGTTGAATCTCCAGTGGATTAAACAGTTGGACAAGAGAAGTCAGGAGCAGTTCTTTGCAGCGTTGTTTAAATAATTGTTATGCGCGGTTTAGACATTTTATAAACAAACGTCTCTTCTTTTCCAGCACAATTGAATTCCTAAACAACTTGCTCCAAAATATACATCTACACAATTGCTACTCAGAGCTTCCGTTTCCTTTCAGACCGTGTCTATGGTAACGGCTGAGCCTTGACAACTATGATTGCAAGTATTTTATTTAAAGTATTTTTTGTTTAAACCCTCCTCCCAATTTAAAAATATCATCCTACATGGCACAAGGCAACCCCAGCTCAAAGGAGGAAGCCGGTAGTCATTGAGGTGGAAAAGCAGGAGGAGAGGATGAGGTGTGTAAATACCATTTCCCAGGCCAAGCAGGGAGAAGAGATGAGATGGGAGAGTGTGGAACAACGCAAGATTGGCTGGCAAGACCTATGGACCATGGAACAAACCAGGATCAGTTTCCTCATCCGATCAACATATGATGTTCTCCCATCACCACAGAACCTAAACCTCTGGGTGGGTGAGGATCCCTCATGTCCTTTGTGTTCATCACCTGCAACATTAAGGCACATTTTGACAGGATGTAAGGTGTGTCTTAGCCAAGGACGGTTTACTTGGTGCCATGACCAGGTGCTGCGATGTTTGGCCTTAGCATTGGAAGACAAGCGTAACCTGACCAATAAGTTGCCACCAGTTCCATCAAAGCATTACACACAAAAGACAACATTCCTCCGCCCAGGAGAGCAACCACCAAGAGAAGGTGTTAAAACAAAGCCTCGCCCAGGACAACTGGATGCTGCTAGAGACTGGAAGATGCTGGCAGATGTTGGCCAACGGCTTCTTTTTACACCTGAGATTGCCACCACTAACTTTCGACCAGACATTGTCTTGTGATCTGGATCAGCACGCCTTGTTCATCTGGTAGAGTTAACAGTGCCATGGGAGGATGCTGTGGATGAGGCGTATAAGAGGAAGAAACTTCAGTATGCTCAACTAGCTGCTGAAGCAGAACAGCGAGGATGGAGAGCCTGAGTTTACCCAGTGGAGGTGGGTTGTCAAGGATTTGTGGCACACTACAACTCGGTTTCTCAGAGATGTCGGGTTCAGTGGCCAAGAGTTGTGTCGCACAGTGAAGAATTTATCTGAAGTAGCAGAAAGGAGCAGCAACTGGCTGTGGTTGAAACAGAAAGATTCTGGCTGGGGATCTCAAGCACAATAGGAAGAAAGCAATGCTGACATATGGGTAGGTAAGTTAGGCTGAGTAGAATGGGGGATGAAGGGGGGTGATGCTGTGACACCAGAATCACTGTTAAGCCCTCTTGAGTTGTTGTGGACTAGTTGACGAAACACTGAGTATGGAAGGTGCCCACTTGAAGACTCCAGAGATGTACCCTACTTAGCTCAATCCAGGCGGTTGTCATGCTGATGCTCTGGGGAGACCAAACTGTGGTTGATCCCCCGAGCCAGCATCGCAGCCGTTGTGTGTGCTGATGCGCTGGGGAGGCAAAATAACAAATAACACTTCTGCCATCTAGACCAGACAGAAGGATATCTACATCATCAGATGGAAAGCAAAGCAAATGGATGGAGATGCAGATGGATCACATTAGTTTACTGTAAAGCTACATCTTAGTTGGTGCTTATCTTGGCGAGAGCCGAATTCAAATCAGCATGAAGTTTTAACATCTATTCTCATGTAATGGAAATCTATATTTGCTTTATAATTATTTTTCGTTTTATTTTGTTTTATATTTATATTTAATTTTATTTTGCTTTATATGTTGCATGCCGTGTTACTTTGTAGTATTAGTTTTTGCAAAAAACATGGTGCTCTTCATGTAAACTAAAACTTTTTACAACATTTAAAACCGCAAAATAGAAAGAATACTGTTTACACAGTCATATACAGTACATTCTTATTTCATTATCCCAGGTAGGCCCCACACTCTAACTGGCCGCACACATCACACAGCACACAGCAAGTATGTAAAAACATAAACTTTGTTTCAAGTTTGTGTACTTCTTTGTCATATTTTTTTTTTCACCAGGGCTTTTAAATAATGTCATTTAATCACTTTGTTATTTACTTTTTGTTTCTTTATTATACAGAGACGCTGCACGAGTTCAACTCCGTCACCATAAAGGTAACTACATTTTGTTTCATTAATAACGGGTTACAGGCTTAAAACGTCTTCTACAAAGCATTGGTTATGCAAACAACAACAAAGTCTGTATTTTAAATGTAAGGTGGCAGTGTCGGTAACGGGGGATTTCGCTCTGTAGCAGGCTTTCTGGGACTCCTTGAACTAAAAAGGTGTTGCTGTGCCAGCCCACTGTGCCCCTTGGCCATGTTTCCCCTGTGGCTAATCATTCAAACACCACCAGGTATATCTTTACGTCGTCTTCTGTTGTCTTTTGTAGTAGATGACGGAGCCTCGTGGTTCTTGTAGCGGCCCAGTTGGTTTCAGCTACCATGAGCCAATTTTCTAACTCTTGTCGCTCCACTCACCCCTTTGTAATTTGTCTACAGGGGCGCTAATTCTACTGTGGTAACATGGCTGGGTAGAACAGTGTAGGTGCCTGTAGACAACACTCTGGAGACTTTGTTTTTGCAGTTCCAACATGATTTTATTCACAAATTATACCACACAAAATAAATAAACAAAAAAAAAACTTGAAGATATTAACTACACAATTTAAAGTTGCTTCCCTGTCTGCCATAGGACAGCTAAACTGTTTACATGTCTCTTAACACACCAGTTCTTGTCACAGTGTCTTACTCCACTATCTCCAGGTCTCCATCTTGCTGTCCACTCCGACACACCCAAAAATGACCTATTTTATGGTTAGTGCTTAATTGAATAACAGCACATATGATGGAAAATATGCCTAATGAAACCAACTCCATCACAAGTACCCTACCACTGATAATGATTTAATTTTTTGCTGCTTATAGCGGTGTCGAGCATTGCAACATTGCAATTGTATAAACTTAAACATGGGTTAATTTAAGCAGAAAAAACTTACCTGAGAAAGGGGTGTTCCTAGCGTCTAGTTCAGTTTGATTGAAACCTTAAAAAAGAATTGTGTATGCTTGAGTTTTGAAGTTTCGCAATGACTGTTTGTGTGGATTGCCGAGATTAAGTGCACATATGCTTGGCAATGACACCATCTGTTATAAGCAAGTTCATACATTTTAGCCTCAGAATAATATTTAGTTAAAAGACAAGGTTAAACTTGGTGGGTGCGTGCGATGACATAGGGATGTAATATAGCCGGGACTGCCCAATATAGCATAGGGTGTATGTTATCTGTAATGTATGTATTTATTCGCTGTAGGTATTCAGACGTAAATAAGTTGAAGTAACCCAAATGTTTTAACATTACAAATTTCAGTCAAAGGGGGAACCGGATGTACTTTTGCTATGGCAAAATAGTTCTGGACTAATTAAAAATAAAAACTCCCAACTTATTTTCGTACATTAGGTTACGTTAAATAAGTATGTTTGTGATGTATTCATTCATGAGGTTTAATTTAAAGTATGGTTAATCTAGATGTTAGTAAATTATTTTTCTTTTTCACATATGTTTTAATTTACATGATTATTATGAGAACGACATTACTTAATATGCTCCACAAATATTTTTTATTTAACCCAAAACAAAATAGGTCAACATTTCCTAAGTGTGCGAGTAATGTTTTTGTCATACTGATTTCATTTTGTACTTTGCACCTTATGCATTTTGGAGGGCTGTGGCAAAGTGCCCGTCCTGTGTATATTTTGTGTTATATGTTGTGTGTAATCTTGGTGTATATTGGTACACGGGATATAAACGGGTCTGTGTAACACAAGTGTTTAAAATGTATATTTGTATTTTGTCACAAGGATTGCACAGCACTTCACGTGCAAGTAAAACGTAATATGTGAGCACGGGTAATCGCACTTTATTAATTCACGTGCAGTTGTACCGCGACTCCAATTGAATGAATGCTTCACAATCGAGTCTCGGTACAGCTGCATAAAAGCAGCATGTTTTCACCCACTCTGGGTTGTGTGTTCGGTGAGTGGAGCACGGGATTGGAGACGGAGGTAATTGTGATAAGTAATTAGTAAAATAGAAGCTCACCATGTTTTGTTTAGTGTTAGTCTGTTTTGTTTGTCTGTTTATTTTGGCTACCAGTGTGGTGTCCTGTGTTTTTGTTTGTTACAACCATTTATTTTCTGACTGTCTGTTCATTTATTAAATGCTGAGCGAGACCATTTGCTCGGCTCCACCAAATTTCACCTCTCTCTGTTTATTTCCGGGTTTCTGTTTCTGGTCTGATGTCCCCCACTCCAGCCGTCTTTGTGACAAGCGTCTAGTTGTTTTATTTGTTTTTATAATTAATTAACTTCTTCTGTTTTCTTACTTTTTCTTTTAAATATAAGAATAATATACATCTGCCTCTTAGGAAAGCTTTCATTGTTTCCCACGTAGTTTCAGGGGCACTAAAGGCTGTTTCTTAAATGTCAGAAATTCTTTAATTTCTTTATCAAGGAAGTCTTTAAAATCTTTCTCTAATTAGGGAAATAGTCTAGTCTTATATAATAATAGTCTTTTATGTGGTGATGCAGATGGTGAAAATAACATTAACATTGGAACATGGTCTGATATATGAATTGCATCAATCTTAGAACTTGGCATATCTTTAATGACAGATTTTGAAGCAAAAATCATGTAGTATATTCTTTAAAAAAAAGTATAATCTATTCCCATCGGATTAAATAATCACAAGACATCAGTCAAACCCAGTTCCCTTACCAAATTACCTAATGCTCTAGATGATCTTGATATTTTTGGGGCTTTTGTAAGATCTATCTAATTGTTCATTCAAAACTGCATTAAAATCTCCTCCCACAGTTAGAGGGACCGAAAATCTGTTTTGTTAGTCTGTTTTGTTTGTCTCTTTGTTTTGGCTGCCAGTGCCGTGTCCTGTTTTTGTCCTATTTTATTTTGTAATAATAAAATGCATTCATCATTTAAAATCCATTTATCATTTCCTCTCTGTACTGTGTGTTTCTTCCGGTCTGACGTCCCCACTAAAGCTGTCTTTGTAACAAAGGCATATGCTTTTTCTTTCTTAATTAAAATTTTAAAAAAATGTTTACAATTCAATCGGTTTTCTGTGGTACACCACTCACAATACTTTATTCATTTGTTTATTTATTTTTAAATAAAGGCTACTGTGATGAGTCAAAGGGGTTTCGGTCTGCAATTCAGCCTCCCAACAGTAGAAGGCATCAAACCAACTAGGGACTTCCCTTACCAAGGTCTTGTGACCATGACAAAAGTCATCTTTTTGAGGGGCGGCACCTTGGTGAAGTACGAGTATGTAAATTCCAGCCACTGGAGTCAAGTGAAATTAAGGATACCTGTCAGTTTGGGATTGGTGATCCACTGAATACCGGGGCGGGGTTTGCATACTAAAGGGAACGTGCTACTGTGTTTGGGGTTGGTCCTAAGGAATAGAGGCGGGGGAAAAAAGGCTGGAGGGAAGTACGTGGGAGTTTGGACTGTGTCACGAACGGAGGCCTTACTAACTTGGCTCTTTTTTCTGTTTTTATTCCTTTTTGTTTTATTTTTGGATTTAAGCAGAGCGCGAAGAGGACTAAGAGGCTTCCGTTCCTTTATTTTTTATTACTCCAGCACTCCCTCCCTCACATCCTTCTTTATTGTTTTTCCTTTTTTTTCCGTGTAATATTAAATAAAATTAATTTTTACGTGTAAATCACTGTCTGGAAAATCCATTTTTACTCACACGCCTCACAGCTACTTATTTGATATGTAAGAAACTATATCTGGGCAATAACTGTAGATAAAGCATTCTGTATTGGAAGCCACACAGTTATTATTATTATTAATGGATCACAGAGTTATCAATGACATAATTCCAACAGGGTGCTGTTATGTTGTTTTCTTTCTGATTTAGTTCCAGCCTTAGAATAGTCGGCAGTTATTATTACTGAGTTGTACTTGCCGCTGTGTGCTATTGTTTTCTGTAAAACATTGATATCCTGTCAGTTAAGAAAAGGCTGAATGCAAAGCTTGCTTTAACACTGTCTTTATTACGCTGGCCAGAGACCCAAGCTTACAACTGCAGTGCCATATTGAAGAGGCTGTGCAGTCCAATGGTTAAAAAATCAGGCTTCTAACCAAGAGGTCCCCTGTTTAAATCCCAGCTATAAATATATATATACATATATATATATATATATATAATATATTATATATATATACTATATATATATATATAATATATATATTAAAATAAACCAATAGAAGCGCTTCATTTTTTTTGTGGCAGCCCAATCATTAGTTAGCAGAGGCAGGACTCTAGGGTAAGCAGTGTAAAGAATAGCTGAATTTCATGCAATTTTGCTTATTATAGACTGTGTACAAATTAAGGTGGATTATTATTCATTATAAAACAGTTTAGATGCTGCATGCTGATTGGCTGTTGATAATTTTTTACAGTGCATTTAAATAGTACAATGCACTTATTTTTGCCAAAGCACTCTGATTAATAAATTATCAATACACAACAAATATACACAATGTTGTGAGAGGTACACCTGTGTGTGTGTGTGTGTGTGTGTTGTTTTGTATTTGTGTTGTATTATTATTTTAAAACGTATTGTTTAGTTTGTAAAAACACCATGTTTTATTATTATTTTGCAGCATGGATGGGGTTCAGAGTTGGGGTCAATTCCATTTTTTCAATGCCAATTCCATTTCCAATCCCAATTCCCTTTTATACAATTCCAATTCCTATTCATCAAACTTTGCACAGTTTTGTTTGAACTTATTAATTAAGCATGCCTTGCAAAACTGGAGGACTGGGTTATTAAAATTGTATTCATATATTATGCGATCTACTCTCAGACAGATATATTACTTCCTTTGAAACGGTGCCAGTCTCTGACTTAATCTATAGCTGGAAAGCCTCTGAATTTCCAGGAACTCTGGCCCAGCCCTCCTGCCACATGCAGTGGGTTATACAGGATTTATTTTAATCATTAAGCTAGGCGGACAAAATGAAACAAGAAAAATAAATATTTTTTTCCCTTTGGTTATGTGCCTGATGGTGGCATCCGGCCAGGAAATGAGTGGAGATCAACAACAGCCGAGTAGGGTATGAAAAGCACTGCAGGGTGTTTATTAATAAATAAAAGGTTTAAACAAAACAAAAGACATGATGGCCAAAGGAAACAGGCAATACAGCAAACAAACACCGAACAAACAAATATCATGCCATTCCAAATCCAGCATGAGTAGCAATTGTTATTGGATTGTCAGTTCTCTCCTGTTCTCCACTCTGAACACACTCTACCCCGATCAGACAAAGCTTTGGGTTTATATAAATGTGACCATCTCCAAATTAATAATAAATTAATCAATCAATCTGGAGACAGTCACAGTCTGCACAGGGTTAGCATGGATGGGGAAGTTTAACTATTATAGAGATAAAAAAAAAGACAGAGCTAAGCTTTTGTTTAAGCAATTCTTTTTTTTGGTATTTTGTGTTACATGGAAATAATGTAACATTTTGGAATATGTAAGTGTACCTGTTTAATATGCTATTATGTGTGTTTCATAAAATATTATACCAAGCATCAAAAGAAACTTATTACTGTTATAACACATTTATTTTTCGAAACAAAAGGGTATATAATGATGGACATTGACAGAATGTTTTTGGTTTATTTTTAATCACTCTATCATTCATCCTTGACCATGACATGCTTGAGTGACTATGACTGAAGCATATGCACTTAATCACCTAATTAGCAAGACAGTTGATTGAACGCTCGATATGGAGTGATTTCAGCTGTTGAATTGCAAGCTTGAATAAAAGTAATAAAGAAAATCATAGGAAAAAAACCAAAACAATATGCCAGGTCTGTTAAGAGAGTAGCGCCTTCATGCAATTGGCATGTTGGAGGCTGGACTAGGGCAGCTTATTGTGGGTCGCTGTCTTGGGTGCTCACAGCCAGCAATTTCAAACCTGGCGAGACGGTATAAACAGACACACTCTGTCAATGACAGGCCACGAACTGGGAGACCAAGAGTCACAGCACCTGTCCAAGATCTACAAATCATTTTGCAGCATCTTCGTGGTTAATCAGCACAAACAGTTTGTCATTTTTCGATCACATCTGGTGAATTTTATCCACATATAAGTAATAGGTTTCTTTTGACGCTCAAATATAAGTGATATGTTTCTTTTGATGCACAAATATAAGGGATAAGTTTCTTTTGATGCTCAGTATATTTTGCTGCTTTGGTCAATGTTTACTAGGCTTAAATATGTCATTTTTGAACCACAGGGCTTGCTTCTGAAAAGTCTCATAAAAGCTGAATGTCTGAAGTGAGGTTGCTTTAGAAATTACCAAAATAATTTCTGCCCAGCTGTTTGCCTCCTTTGCAACTGTGGCAATTGCGAGTAGATGGAAATTCCATATATAAAATCTCAGTGGGGGTCAGAAATTTGAGCTACAGTCCCCCAGTAGTACATTTTCAAACCACTTCAGTTTTTAGGAGTCTTTTTCTGAAGTAGACCCAGTGGAAAAGGTATTTAATAGAAGCAGCAATAGAGAACTATGCTGTAAGTGGTAGGGGTGGATGAGACCAGTAAGATCGACACCAGCCGGGCTACAGTGGCTTCTGGATTGTAAGTGAAAGGGACATACATTTTTTCAGCCATTTGCGAAAAAAAAACGTGGCCCATTGCATCTGCCGCTGGTATTTCTGGGCATCTTGCCACCATTATTGCAGGAACTCCAAAAACTGGTTTGTATCCATGGGTTTACTGCTAGGAGGCACTACAGTCCCACTGTAACACCAAATGTAAGCGGTAGGGGTGGATGAGACCTGTAGGAGTCACAGTGAGATGCAGTTCACACAGGTTACATTTAGTATTTACAATATATACAAGCTTTTACAGTTCCACAGAACGGGACAGGAGTTTGGCTCCTGTCTGGACATCTCTGCTGTGGTTTCCTTCACCCTGGTCACACGGTCCGCTACTCGGTTCCATCCTGGTCACAGAGACGAAACAGGTTTTAGATACTTTCCATGCAGACAGCTGGTGTTTCCCCTTCTCTCTCCCCACCATCAACTAACCTGCTCCTGCTAATGCAGTTCCCTTTATGTTCCAGGTTCCACCCCATCAATTCCACAGCAGCTGATTGGTAACAAATTGGTCTGTTGCTTCACCAGAGTACTGATAGAGTGGAACCAGGAGCACATGTGCAGCTGCCATTACCAAGATGGCCACTAAAACCTGATTAACTATTGTCAGTTCTATGTTGATAAGGGCAGGAAAGTTAGCTTCAATAGCACCTTCGTCTGTTGGGAGGCCAAACTTCACTCCTTCTAATACTCCCCACCCTGCCACATATACAAAACACACATAATAGGCTATTAAACAGGTATAAAACTGAATTTTCTGAGAATGTAGAACTTATCAAAGTATCCCTATAATCATGTAAATTATATGCAGTACCTATGGCACACATACCTATATTTAAAACATCACCTTCAAATAAAAATACTTAATGTGAACAGACAACATAAAATAGTATCAGTAGTAATTTATTCATAACTTTAAACAGTCAGTCATAACATGTACAGTGGTATTAAGATAAACAAGGTGGGATTTCTGTTCTGAAGCTAGTGTTAAAGTAGCCATGCCACCAACTACCGGTGCACACCACCTAGTGGTCATTTTACACTGACCCTCTGACTGCCTTGCTTGAATACTACACAAAAGGTCAAATATGATGGTGTCTTTATTAAAGATGTCAAATATCCATGAGTGCTGAAACAGTCATAAATGATTCAGAACATGTATCATGGGATCATAAGAGCTACAAATGATTATCAAATACCTATATTAATTCATATATGGAAAATCCAGTCCGTTGTTGCAATGTCTCAGAAATTCTGTGTTGTTCAAACTTTAAAAGAAAACAAAAAAAAAACTGTCATTCAGAAGATTTTCGATTTGAGAGATTTTATGTATGAGAGAGGTTTTTTTTTTTTTTTAAGTTTGAACAACACAGAATTTCTGAGACATTGCAACAACCTACTGGGTTCTCCATATATGAATTAATATAGGTATTTGATAATCTTTTTTCTGTATCTGATTATGATCCTTTGATACATGTTCTGAATCATGTATTACTGCTTCAACACATTCTCACACAATCCAAAGCACAGTTGGAAAAAGGCATACTTTTTTGTAAACTGACTGATTTTAACAGTGGGACATAGGAGCAAGAATTATGTTTGTGGTATGCACGAGAGATCACAAAAACAAAAAGCTAGTGATGCTTAGGAAACCAGCTCTTGAGTTAACATCTTTCACTGCCAAAGGTAAAAACAAAGATCAAGAAAGTTACATATGCAGAGACCTTTACATGTTATGATTACTTCAGCAAACATGTTCCCAGACTCACAAATTGCAAAGTATTTTACAGGGAAGTCTAAAAGTCATACAAATAGTGAAAGGTAATTCAACTACAATTTCAGCATCAACATTGCTTCAGAAATTCAGATTGGTTGATAACATGTGTTTATATACAGCAATAGCTTTTTTCCTTTAAAATAGGAGATAGTTACGGACAGTGGTACTATTGATCCACCACATGTGCAGTATAATGAATAACATTGCAATACCACATTGTTGTGTATTTTTACTTTTTTAATTTTATTTTTATGATGGACTTATTGAAGTCTTTTTTATAAAAAATATTTACGATAACGAGGTCAATGTGAAGTACTAAACTCAGCCTTTAGATTTGTTGTGTGATGAAAGTAACAACCAGCTGTATGCTTTGCAGTCGTGCTAAATCAACTACAGTGGAGCTGCAGCCACTTACAACTACAGTACAATAAGAACCACGGGGGCCAAGAGAGAATTTGATTGTGAAGCATCTCATGGTTGTTTTTCTGTTTGATATTTTCCTTTATAAAAGCAGTTATAAGGAGAACCATATCACAGTCTATCATAATACCAAGTAATAAAGTGGAGTAGGTTTATGCCTAAGGGGGTTTCCACCAGTTAATGAATCTAAAGGTTCACATACTTTTTCACGCATGGATATTGAATGTTGAATCATTTGTGGATGAATAAATGTTGAAAGAGTATCAAGGTTTTGTGTCATTTGTTTAATCAGGTTACCTTTATCTATTATTAGGACTTAGATTAAGATCCAATAACATTTTAGGTTTGAAATATGTGAAAATCCTAAGGGGGTCACAAACTTTTTTTTCAGCACTGTTTGTGTATATATTTTATTGAGATAAAAAAACAAAAAAATATATATATATATATATATATATATATATATATATATATATATATATATATAAAAATACAAAACTGAAACATCATAATTGGATAAGTCTCCACCCCCCTAAATTAATACTTGGTGGAAGCACCTTTGGCAGCAATTACAGCTGTGAGTCTCTTGGGATAGGTCTCTACCAACTTTGCACACCTAAATTTGCCAATATTTGACCATTCTTCTTTACAAAACTGTTCAAGCACTGTCAAGTTCCTTCGAGAGCAATGACAGACAGCAATCTTCAAGTCATGCCACAAATGTTCTATTAGATTTAGGGCAGGGCTGTGACTGGGCCACTCAAGGACATTTACCTTTTTGTTCCTTAGCCACTCCAGTGTAGCTTTGGCTGTGTGCTTTGTGTTGCTGTCATGCTGAAAGGTGAACCTGTTCCAGTTTCAGCTTTCTTACAGAGGGCAGGAGGTTTTCCTCAAGGACTTTTCTATACTTTGCTCCATTCATTTTCCCTTCTATCCTGACAAGTGCCTCAGTCCCTGCCGATGAGAAGCATCCCCATATGATGCTGCTGCCACCACCATGCTTCACAGTAGGGACGGTGTTCTTTGGGTGATGCGCTGTGTTGGGTTTGCGCCAAAAATAATGCTTTGTATTTAGCCCAAAAAGTTCCATTTTAGTTTCATCAAACCACAAAACTTTTTACCACATTTTTTTTGCATACTTCAAACGGGATCCAAGGTGGGCTTTCTTGAGTAGTGGCTTCCTTTTTGTCACCCTACCATACAGGCCAGATTAGTGGAGTGCTTAGGATATTGTTGTCACATGCACACTTTGACCAGTCTTGGCAATAAAAGCCTGTAGCTTTTGCAAAGTTGCCATGTGTGTTTGTTTTTCTACCCCTCCCCTGATCTGTGCCTTTCAACAACTTTGTTCTGGAGTTCTTTTGAAAGCGCCTTGGTGCTCATGGTTGAGTCTTTGCTTTGAAATGCACTACCCAGCAGAGGAAACTTACAGGAACTGCTGAATTTATCCTGAAATCATGTGAATCACTACAATTTAACACAGGTGGAGGCCACTTAATTTGGTGTGCCATTTATTACATCTGAGCTAATTTAGGATTGCTATTACAAAGGGGTGGACACTTATCCAACCAAGCTATATATATATATATATATATATATATATATATATATATATATATATATATATATATATATATATATATGACAACAAGTCAGTTTTTGAATGTTAGTGATTTATAATTGAGTGCTTACTTAAAATAAAATAAATTATAAACATATTTAAACAGTCCAGTGGATCATGGTTACATTTGTAGGTGCAACATTGTATTAGACCAGTCGATGTGATTGTACTTTAAATATCATTACTATGTAAAGAGTACCCCATTTATTAGTTTGTTTATTTATTAATTTTATATTTATTTTTTTAGGAGTCTAGATGCAGGAAATGTGCATCCTTCTAGTGGTGTTATTATGTCATACACATTCAATACGTAATAGCAAGACGTCCTTATGAATTTCGCAGTGAATTTCCTTCCTCTGTTTACCGGTAATGTATCTGTTATGTAACATTTTTACTCAACCCGTATCTCAATCTTCCCAGTAAAGAAAGAACGGCTTCATAGCGCAACCACCTTTAATGTTACTGGAATTAAATCATAGAAGATTAGATTAGCGTATTGTAGTTTGTGAATGAATTAATTCACACTTATACACAGTCCCATATTGCACCAATGAACTGCATATATGTTGAACCCAGAATATATAATTAATTAAATGTTTATGTTTATATAATGTTGTTGCGATTGTGTAAAAGTTTTCTTTTTTAAATGTGTATAAAAACCCCTTTCCTTGTAATAGAGAAGTAACGTTAATGGTTTTCTCCTGCTAGTCATTTTTTATTATTTTATCATTGAAGGAAAACGAGTGCTGTCATTCACTTCGTATCCACAGGTTAGTGTGTGTGTGTGTGTGTGTGTGTGTGTGTGTGTGTGTTTCCTTCAAAGTTGCTACATTCTCCCCTCCCCAATTCCAAACGTCACTTTGCTAGGAGTGGATGGTGTGTATAATAAAATTACATGCTTGGAATAGAGGAAAAGGGGAAATAAAGAACATTTTCTTCGTTGGAAAACATCTTGGTGAAAAACAATTTTATGAAATACTTTATATGGACATTGTTTGGCTTAGCACCACTATTTGTTTCATGAGGCATGTATGATTTTTTTTTTTCCAAACGATTTTTAACTGGAGATAACTGTATTCTCCTCTAGTGTATTGGAGTGAAGGTCCGCCATATTCTGCCTTACCACGCCCGGGGAGCTGAGCCATTGAAAAAAAAAAAAGAAAAGAAAAGAAGGCTGGATATTTGTTTTTGTTCACATAGACAAAAGAAAATATTTTATGTTGATACAATGATCATTATTATATTAAATATAAATATAAATATATATATATATATATATATATATATATATATATATATATATATATATATATATATATATATATATATATATAAGGCCATTGCATCAACATAAAATAATACAACGAAGAATATTTAAAGGACCCAGTAGAATAACAGGCCAGTTAGAAATCATTAATACGATTATTCATAGACGGCAACGGGAACTGTTTCTAAAGGATCTGTTGCTCAAACTGAGAAAGAAAAGCAGATTAGCCCTGTGATTTTAACAGGGTTTGCTGAAGGATATTAGGGTTGCTATTTTGTTTAAAGGGGGAGTTGACAATTGCCATAAACAGGAGGAAAGCAGGGCTAACTTGTACTATTTTTTGAGTGCTGGTTTTGTTTTAATTTTGTGCTAGTCGCGAATATGTCCAGGTTGTAGGGGGCTGGTCTGAGGAGAGATCTGATCTTAAAGGTGCAAAGTATTTTGATTTATAACATTTTGTATTATAAAAAGTATACAAATGTCATATTTATAAATTAAAGGTTGCAGTCGAAGGTTGCAGTCTGAGTATATATTTATTGGAAGAATGACTCTGGAGTCCATCATGGCGTGCTGCCTTAGTGAAGAGGCAAAGGAGGCGAGACGGATCAACGACGAGATCGAAAGGCAGCTCCGTCGGGACAAGAGAGACGCTCGCAGGGAGCTCAAACTACTGCTTCTCGGTAAGAGACTTTGGAGATTTACAATTATTTGCAGACACACTTAAAAGTGCACTGATAGCGACTTATTGTTACGTTTGCGGTTCATGCAAATAAAGTGGTTTTAAATGTAAGGAAATGATCAAAAAGGCCACATAACGAGTAGTTTTTTTCATGCAACTATTTTTCTAAAGTAGTTTTGATTGTATGCTGAATTCCGTAGTTCGATTCTTTCATGTATCTTATAAGGTATGTTCCTGCTGTAGTCCAAAAAAACAAAAAAACAAAACAGAACAAAAAAAAACAAAAAACGGCCAAAGTCTATTTATTGGTTTATCGTAGAAGCACAAGATGTATTTGCCTGCAAATGATTAACTTACCAGATTTAAATTATCTACACTGTAGTAAAGAGTATATCATGAAACCACGAATAGCCCATTATCTGCACCTAGAAATTAAACACACATGCACAAATACATTCCAATAAAACATACTGTGTATGTTTCATGACAACAATTCATGGGTTATGTATTCTATTATTGTTCGTAAAATGTCTGATTTCCATGAAAACTACAAAAATCACATCGACCACATGTTTTTGATTCCCAAAAGCAGTGCGCGTGTTCATCAAAATGGGTGGTATGCAACATGTTGGGTGACTTTTTCAATGTCTATGCATACATACTGTTAGTGTCAAAATTGTTTTTGCCCTGTTAAGTTGGTTGTATTGTTTTAACTGTTGTGGCAGAGGTGATAAAATATTTAAAGAGAAAACAAAAATCATATCATGATGAATTTAAATAAATAAATAAAACATTTGCACAAGGCCTGTTTTAAATTCAGTGGTTGGTAAATGTAATCTGTAGCATCCAGAGCAGTCCTTACAGCCTGCATTTGTTTACCACAAAGATGTTGTGATGAAGTGCGTGTCAATGTCCAGCATTTACTTACCATACCTGAGTTCACTACTGCTAGTTATACTAGTATTACATAATAATATTAATATACATTGCATAGTTTAGGTTTTCAAAACGGTAGCTGTAATTTGTGTATTAGAGTTATAGATATAAGTTTGACAACCACACACAAACTATACAAGTGATGACGTGGAGATTCGTTTTGTTCTGTCATATTAACCACAGTAAGGACAGTTACTCATTGGGAAAGCCTGTACTCGTTTCATGTGAAGCATTTATAAAATCTCTGACCGAAAAAGTCTACTTCCCTGCAAGTTGAAACACAGGTCACACGTTTCCAGGGCATTGTTGTTACACAACAGACAGCTGCACTTATATTGCCAGTGTGTTTTATTTATTTTTGCAAAGGGGAATGTTTCATTATCCATACAGACATTTTATTAGCCTATTGTTTACAACGTGTAAATCGTTTCAGATAGTCTGTAAACCTGTAGTTTGGTTTTCTTGTGTAATTTTGAATTTAAATGATTACCATAAACAAATGCTAATTAACACTCAAAGGCGATTCTATCGAATCTTTATTAGAATAGAAGTAATTTAATCTAATGTCTAAAACCGGTTTACAAGATTTTCAGTTTTAAGTATTTCTGCTCCCCTCCCCGAATGTTCAAAGTGAGCATTCAGCACTGCATTTATTTGCCTTGCTCTTCACATACTGTAGCACACCTGCCCCTCATGGAATGAATGTATTTTGAAAGACTGTGGAATGTTCTGCTTTTGGGGTTGTCTTTGGAGATGTCTTGGCTCATCCCTGACACATTCAACAAGGTTTAATTTAGGTGAGGATGCAGACCATGGAGGAACATGGCTTGTCTGTCTGCTGTAGCAGAATGTGCATGGGCATTGTCCTGAAAGCATTGTGGATATAAATTTGTATTGCCAAAAACAGCACAACTGTAGTTAGACTTCTTCACTGTATCAACATAATCAAGTTATGCATGTGCATTACATATGTGTACAGTATTCACTTCCCAGTGTTTACTGGGGTAGTTTAAAACACAGTCGGCTCTGGGTGACGGCTGCTTGTTGGAGCGTTACAAAAAAAAAAAAAAAAGGATCACTTGATAATCTCCCAGCCTCCCAATACCTGGTATTTCTCAATGCCAGTGGGGTCATTTCAGTATTAAATTAAACAAAAACCCTAACTTCGTATACCCTAGACATTGCCTGGCCACGTATCACATATTGACCATTTAATTTCTTCCTTGGAATAATATAAAAATTTGTCGGTACAATTTTTGCCCTATAACTGGTGTATTAGTTTTACTGGTCAGTATACCTTTTATTCATATGAGATATCTGTTTATACTGCTGTTGGCTTGAGTGACTTTAATTCTTTATTTGTTGATAGTGGCAGCAGAGCTAGAAACAACACGTGTTGATACAATATTATGGTCTAGTTGATAATGTGAGGACACTCTTGGTTTGTGTTTCTGGGTAATGAGCATATTAAACATCATAGAAACATCTTATTTTTAAATAAATAGTCTCAAACACAAGCAGATTGTCTTATTGACTCAGAAAAAATATGACCTTTTTATTGTCAGCAATGTTTTTTGCAATAGTTTTTGACATAGATAAATTAACCACTTTTAGACAGCTTTACTGAAAAGATGAGGGTCAAAATACCTTATTTGTTGTCACTAATAATAATAATAATAATAATAATAATAATAATAATAATAATAATAATAATAGTAATATAAAAAAAATGGTACCATGTTGCAGTGTGGCAGAAATCTTGGTTTGCAGCAACGGTATGAACCACACCAGGTGTTGTTTCTCTGGAGCTGTGAGCAGTACCTTTCTCTGCCCTTATCAGCAAGACAAAACTTCCAATAAATGTAACTTTACATAGGAAAAGCTGTCAAAATTAAACATTTGCTGCTCAGTTTTATGACATCAACAACCTAGATTTCCGGTACATGATCATGAGTAAACCAATTTAAAATGTAGGAATTGATGGGTCACCGCTCCTTTTTAAATGTGCTTTCATGTTTTACAGTTTAAATTAGTCATCATTAATACCATGAAAGAGCTGCTTTCAGATCCTTCCTCAAACATGTAATGTGGAAGAAGAGTGGCATCTTAAAGACATGTTAAATCGCCGAGTCATATTTTGTTTAGAAAAGGCATTTTTTTTGAGGATTTGTTTTGAATGAAATCTTTTTTTTGTAAGAATAGTAATTCTAAAATGTATTGGCTTGGGCCATACGTTGTATAGATCAGTTTAATTTTTGTAGTGTATGGCTGCACATGCATGGCTGACAGGATGACTATTGATTGGGAGCTCTAAGCTGTTCATACTCTATTTATTTAGATTTTGTCTAATCATCATTTGTTAAAACGTTTACATACAGTATTGTGCTTGTTTGGAAAAAGGTTTGAAAAACACAAACTTTCTTTTATTTTTAGTCACAATGCTGTCGTCTTCCTTTTTTCTTTTTGATTTCAATGTTTTTTTCAATTGTGCTGACCTCTAAAACCAGTACTATATTTCTAGTCTTTTTATTGTTTTACCAACACCCAGCCCAGGTTAATGTAAGACAATCAGATGTAGTCTGGATTACAAGTTGTTTACTAGTTCAAGGTTAACGAGCTGTTCATACAGGTTGAGTAAGCTGGTTTACTTCCTGCATCAGAATAGTATAATAAGAAATGTAGAAACGGAAGGACAAAAAGGCTGAGGTTACATCTTGTACATCTTGTAAAGGGAAATGTCTCTCTGCCAACTCTCTTTGTACTGTAACCACTTCTACATCTGCTGCTATTTAGTTACTTTGCCTTCCTTTCCTTTGAGAACACTGTAGTTTTTAGATATGCTGAACAGATTTTTTAGAACAGAGATCTCCCTGAAGATGGTGACAGGGCCAAGTAACTGGGAGAAATAATGCTCTGTTTAATTTTAGACATATCCATGTTTGGTTTCTTTGCTTAGTACTGTCCCAACACATTTACTCATTCATGATATTACAGCATTTAAAATCGCCGCAATGCAGCGACATCTGTTCACCTTTTAAAATTAATTTTAGATGGAATTTGCTTTTTCTTTTAATTCTCAAAGGTTTATAGACTACAGTACATTCTCAGAAAAGCATAGTAAACAGGAAGACCATTTTATCTCTAACACTGTCTGAGCAAGCTTGAGAAGTCAATGGAGGCTGCATAGTTTTTTTTTTTTTCCTTCTTTGCCCCTAGGTTTGTAACCAAATAATTCCATAAATCTTACCATGTATGCAGTTCTGTTCACTGTACATGTGCAGTTTTGAATGATACTCATTCAGGAAACCGTTACTGTTTCAATTAACATGCCACTTTTACCTCAACAGTCTTCAGGGTCAAGGCATGTCTTAGCATGGCTGCTAAGTATGTCAGTCAATAGGGTGAGCAGCTGGTTGGTTAAAGACCGGAAAGAAGACCTTGAAGGGTTGGGGACAGTTCATTCTCCATTTTGAAATGAGCATGGAAGTGCAGGACTACATGAAAATAAGGCTTACAAACAGAGATGTATCGTAGTAGTATAAGATATCTAGTATAAGATATCATGCTCTGAATATTTATATATTATATATATATATATATATATATATATATATATATATATAGATATATATATATAGAGAGAGAGAGAGAGAGAGAGAGAGAGAGAGAGAGAGAGAGAGAGAGAGAGAGAGAGAGAGAGAGAGAGAGAGAGAGAGAGAGAGAGAGAGAGAGAGAGAGAGATTTATTAGTGCTGGGACAAACACAGGATTTTCATGTTCAGATATTCACTCATAATTTTAATATTCGTTCATATAGTCATTTATTTTAAAAAACTAATAAAAGCCGTTAGATTTTTCAGAACACAGGCCCCTGTGTGTGTGCCTTTGTTTTACAGAAAGATGTTACAATGTGTAACACATTAAAATAGAAAAATATCCCAGGTGTAAAGGATCAGTTGTGTAGGCCTTACTGTAGCCCAGTGAATTAACTACAAAACAAAGAATGCCAAATAGCAGTTCAAGTTAAACACTGTTTTGTTTATTCCCGAAATAAATAGTACATAAAGTTGACACCACATTTTCTTTATTTATTTAACTTTTTTTTTTTTTTTTTTTTTCCAGTCCTCACCATTTGCTGTTTCTTCAAATTATACTACCAATACCCCTACTGAAAAACTGAGTTTAGGGTTTTGCAGGGGTCTAAATCCTGCATATCCTGGGCCTAAATATGTGCCTTAATAGGGACCCAAAATTCAAAATAAGTGTATAACTGTTCATTTTTTATGATTTTAGGCATCGAGATTTAAAGAGCAAGTAAAAGTTACTTGTGTCTATGAAAAGTAATTACAAAATAATTTATATTAGAATTTTAAAACCTCAAGCTTGTCTTAGCACACAGTAAATTTCAAAGTAAGTAAAGTCCACATATTTCAGCAAACTGTTTGGTTTTTTCAATAATTTGTTACACCCAGAAAAAAAGTGGTGAAAGGAAGGCAGAACCAGACACCAATGAAACAGTGAAATTATATTTCAGGCACAAAAACAAACACATTATATTAGATACCATAATACCAAGTGCGACAGAAGAGAAAAATGTGAAGCAATTTCTGAATTAAAGATAAGAAGCAGTGTTAATTGGTAGTAAATTTGAATTCAGAAAAGGTAAGCCATGAGCTGTATTTTGTTTTCCATTTTTTTTCCTTTGCATTTTGTACAAAAAAATAAATAAAAACAAAACGCATTTTAAGTTTGTAAAAATATTCCTGGAACCAAAAAGTCCTTACATTTATTTTCAGTATTCCAGGATTCTGAGTATACACACTTTCCCATGGCAACGTTTCTCATTAAATACCCGAGAATGTGCAAGTGCATTAATAAATAAATAAACACATTTTTAAAAATGCTTACGAGAACTGCGATTTCGAACACTGTTGATTTTTACAGTTTTCAGAAGTTCGTTTCTGTTGCATTTTCTGTAAACATTAAACAGAATTCTTTTCTTGTGTTTAATTTTTTTAAAATTCTGTTAACTGTTGCTTGACTAAAATAAATACAAATAACAATAATGTATTGGCATTTAATTGAATGATGTAGCTTGAAAGTAAAAGTCTAGTACATAAATATCAAGTTATAGATAGGCTGTATGAAATGGAAAAACATGGAAACTACTTCAAATGCAAAAGAGTAATGTTGAAACGGAAAATCAATTTGGTGTAGAAATTACATACACAAATGGTTTTGGATATGTATTTTTCATTTTATTACTACAGATTAGTACAAACTGACATATCACTTCTTTAGGAGATTAGCATGAGCTACTGTAGGAGATCTGGAGCAACTTCCCTTTTTGGTTGGTGCTTGCAGTCTGCCACAAAGCACTGCAATACATGGCTAACAAGCTTTTAATTTGTATTAAATTAACGTATGACAACTTACTGTAAAAATCACATTAGTGTTTATGTAATAGCTTGGTCAAGTGTAAAAGTTATTAACGTACATTGTATACACTGTTAAAGACTTTCAATGTAATACTGTTATAGCTTAATTTTGCCAGACTGTGTCGCTTAGCCAACTATACAGATGGTGAGTGCGTAGGAGTAAAAAGTTTCAAAGTGAAAGCAAATGCAGGGTTAACGCATTCATGAATGACTACATATTTTATACTGTGTATCTGTGTTTGCACCATGCCTTTTAGCATCCTAAAGGCCTGGACACACCAGCGCTTCGCTTTTTGACGCACAATAGACACACCCAAGCGTAAGTTCCCTTTCCCGGGTAAAAAAAAAAAAACTATGAACTTTCATAGTATTACATTTAGTGTGAAACTGCCCTCTCTCCCCCCAATATGGATGTGTTTTGGAAAGACATGGAAAGTGTGATGTCAAAGAAGAGGAGACGAGATTTGTACTGTACATAAGTTTGAACATATATTTCCATTTGACTTAAAGGGAATTTAGGTCTAAAGAATAGAAGAATTGAGATCTATTCTAAAAATAACAAACTGAACTACCATGCCTAGATAGATAATCACAGTATGTGTTTATGTATATTTATATTTGCGTGTTTATGTGTACTTTTTATCTGCATTTTGTGTGTAAATGTCAATAATGTTATTTGACCACCAGTTTTACAGCAACTGATTATGCAGCAAAAGATCTGACCGGTACATCTTGTAACTAGTATAGTGATTTTTTTTTTTCCCCATTTTAATAAAGATTGAACCAGCAAAACAAAGCACATAATCAACAGTCATATTCATTAATTGTGCAGTGTGAATATTGTTTCCTGAATTCATTGTATATGCTAGGTTTCGATCTTTAAGTCAGTGCATATGACATTTTACAGTGCTGTAATTTCCATTACATGAGAGTAGATGTTGAACTTCATGCTGATTTGAACTCTGCTCTAGCCAAGATAAGCACCAACTAAGACATAGCTTTGCAGTAAACTAATGTGATCCATCTGCATCTCCATCCATTTGCATTGTTTTCCATCTGATGATGTAGATATCCCTCTGTCTGGTGTTGATTGCTGAAGTGTAATGCTGGCTCCAGGGATCAGCTCATTTTGCCTCCCCAGCGCATCAGCACACACAACGGCTGAAATGCTAGCTCCGGGGATCAACCCAGTGCAGTCTCCCCAGCGCATCAGCATGACAACCGTTTGGATTGAGCTAAGTAGGGTACATCTCTGGGGTCTTCAAGTGGGCATCTTCCATCCTCGGTGTTTCGTTGACTAGCCCATGTCACCTCAAGAGGGCTCAACAGTGATTCTGGCGTCCCAGCATCACCCCCCTCCATCCCCCACTTAGCTCAGCCCAGCTTACTTACCTGTACATCAGCGTTGCTTTCTTTCTATTATCTATTTTATAAGATTATTTCTAGTAACATATACTCACTATATTTAGTACACTTCATGTAAAAAAGACGATCTTGCAGAAAACGTAGATTGCTGACTCGGATATATGATTGTACAGTTCGATCTTCATCACCAACATTGCTTGTAATCTTGAAACTGATTGGTCCATCGCAATTCACGGTGGCCATGGAAACAGAAGCCCGGAAACGAAACGTCCTCAGAGAAGGAATGTTTTACTCTACTTACATACATAGTGAATTGTGAAAATTGCTGCTATTTTACTGGAACAAAATAAACATTTTGAATACTATTCACTAAATTTAAAAACTATTTTTTTCTTCTTTTTGAAATAACTATTTTAGGCAGCTCATCTGTCAAAGTAGACGGCAATTTAGCTGTCCGCCGGCTGGAAGTGAGAAGGATGTATAATAGTGCTGGGACAAATATTGGACTATTTCAACAAATACTTTTGGACATGTAATCGGTTACAAAAATCAGATGTTTGTTTTCGCTGACAAAAATACCTTCCACTTGTTTACCGCACCAGAAGTTACACAACAGTTTAAAAAATGGCAACTGAAAAAGAGCTCTGTGTGATGTGAGATTTTTAATATATATTCAAAAAAAAAAAAAAATAATAACCACAGGATCAACACAACAGCTCTTGAGCTTCTATTTAAAAGTTTTAGGGCCTCATGCACTAAACAGGGGTAACCAGTTAACCACGCAGTAAGCCCGTTACTGCGTGCTTTGTACACCTGCTATATTCACTAACCAGCGGCAAATGACTTTGCACATACAATGAATCGCATGGAAAAAGATACCGCGTGAAAGGCATTTACATACAATTAATAATGGCAATCCATGGAAACGTATTCAAATTCTCTCCCTAATACCGTGAGGGAGGGACTTCATATAAAAACCATATTTACTTAAAGGTGCTAACTTACCTAGTGTCTCAGGGTGTGTTAGTTTACCGCTTATTGAAACCAGGCGGTGTCTGTCTAAATCACAATATAAATAGAGCAGACCAGGTAGTGCTGTGTGGGAAACATGATAAACACATATATCAGCTTTCATGTACTATATTAAAAATTTTCCAGGATAAACGATTGCCCGTGTTCTACAGAACGCTACAAATAAAATGTCAAATATAGGGTACGTAGGATGTATTTCGTTGGTTTTGTGGATTGAAGGCAATATTTTAACATAGTGTTGTAATACAGTACATAATCATATGATTCTGAAAATGCACCTTACCAAAAGATGACTGTACATGATGTGATAGGTGTTCCAGAAATGTGGTTGTCTGAGAGTGATGGGGACGAATATAATATTTGTGGGTATACACTGTATAGGAAAGACAGGCAGGACAGAAGAGGAGGAGGGGTAGCGCTATACATAAGAAACAGTCTTGAAGCCCAGGTGTTAAACCTGGACAAAGAAAATAAAACCGAATCAATATGGGTCAGAATAACAGACAAAAATTGAAAGGGCATAATAATAGTAGCATGCTATAGACCGCTAGATTCAGACGGTGAGCACAATAATCTGTTATACAATGATATTAGAAATGCGTGTAGCAAAGGAGAAGCCATACTAATGGGGGATTTCAAATTCCCCCAAATAAAATGGGAAAACCCGGTGGGTAGCGCGAAGGATGAAATAGAAATGGTGGAAATGACAAATGACTGCTTCCTAACACAATTTGTCAAGGCACCGACTAGAGGGGAGGCATGCCTTGATTTAGTCTTTTCAAATAACGAAGACAGAATAACTAAAACAGAGGTCAGAGAACCACTGGCAAACTCAGACCACAACATGGTCTCATTTGAAGTGTTTTTTAAAACAAAGATTTACAATTTTAGAAAAGCAAACTATGAAGGTATGAAACAGAGACTAACAGAAGTAGATTGGAGTAAAATAGAGAAAACACCCACAGAAGAAGGATGGTTGTTCTTCAAAAATGTAGTACTAGAGGCACAAAACAATTATACCCTAAAGTAGACAAATCTAAATGTAAAACTAAATTGCCAAAATGGTTTAATAGATCAATTAAAAAAAATATTCAGCGAAAAAAGGCACTTTACAGAGCATTAAAAAAGGACCAAAAAGAAAGTACGCAGAAAGAGTACACAGAACTGCAAACGCAAGTCAAAAAGGAAGTTAGAAAGGCCAAGAGAGAAATGGAAATGAACATTGCTAAGGGAGCTAAAACCAATTCCAAAATGTTTTTCCAATATTACAACAGCAAGCGAACATTCAAAGAGGAGATTAAATGTTTAAGAGATACAAATGGCAAAATCGTAGATGAAGAAAAAAAAATAGCAAATATGTTAAATGATTACTTTTCACAAGTTTTTACAAAGGAAGATACTGACAACATGCCCCACATGTCATCCAGTTCCTATCCAGTTTTAAATAACTTTAGCATAACTGAGGCAGAAGTGTTAAAGGGACTAGGAGCTCTTAAAATAAACAAATCCCCTGGGCCGGATGAGATCCTCCCAGTAGTACTCAAAGAAATGAAAGAAGTAATTTACAAACCGCTAACCAAGATCTTGCAGCAGTCTCTTGACACAGGGGTGGTACTGACAGACTGGAAAATTGCAAATGTAATACCGATCCACAAAAAGGGAAACAAAACTGAACCAGGTAACTACAGACCAGTAAGCCTGACTTCTATTATATGCAAACTTATGGAAACTATAATAAGATCCAAAATGGAAAATTACCTATATGGTAACAGGGTCCTGGGAGACAGTCAACATGGTTTTAGGAAAGGGAGATCGTGTCTAACTAACTTGCTTGATTTTTTTGAGGATGCAACATCGATAATGAATAATTGCAAAGCATATGACATGGTTTATTTAGATTTCCAGAAAGCTTTTGACAAAGTCCCGCACAAAAGATTAATTCTCAAACTGAACGCAGTAGGGATTCAAGGAAACACATGTACATGGATTAGGGAGTGGTTAACATGTAGAAAACAGAAAGTACTGATTAGAGGAAAAACCTCAGAATGGAGTGTGGTAACCAGTGGTGTACCACAGGGATCAGTATTAGGTCCTCTGCTATTCCTAATCTACATTAATGATTTAGATTCTGGTATAGTAAGCAAACTTGTTAAATTTGCAGACGACACAAAAGTAGGAGGAGTGGCAAACACTGTTGCAGCAGCAAAGGTCATTCAAAATGATCTAGACAAGATTCAGAACTGGGCAGACACATGGCAAATGACATTTAATGGAGAAAAGTGTAAGGTACTGCACGCAGGAAATAAAAATGTACATTATAAATATCATATGGGAGATACTGAAATTGGAGAAGGAATCTATGAGAAAGACCTAGGAGTTTTTGTTGACTCAGAAATGTCTTCATCTAGACAATGTGGGGAAGCTATAAAAAAGGCTAACAAGATGCTCGGATACATTGTGAAAAGTGTTGAATTTAAATCAAGGGAAGTAATGTTAAAACTGTACAATGCATTAGTAAGACTTCATCTTGAATATTGTGTGTAGTTCTGGTCACCTCGCTATAAAAAAGATATTGCTGCTCTAGAAAGAGTGCAAAGAAGAGCTACCAGAATTATTCCGGGCTTAAAAGGCATGTCATATGCAGACAGGCTAAAAGAATTGAATCTGTTCAGTCTTGAACAAAGAAGACTACGCGGCGACCTAATTCAAGCATTCAAAATTCTAAAAGGTATTGACAATGTCGACCCAAGGGACTTTTTCACCCTGAAAAAAGAAACAAGGACCAGGGGTCACAAATGGAGTTTAGACAAAGGGGCATTCAGAACAGAAAATAGGAGTTACTTTTTTACACAGAGAATTGTGAGGGTCTGGAATCAACTCCCCAGTAATGTTGTTGAAGCTGACACCCTGGGATCCTTCTAGAAGCTGCTTGATGAGATTTTGGGATCAATAAGCTACTTACAACCAAACGAGCAAGATGGGCCGAATGGCCTCCTCTCGTTTGTAAACTTTCTTATGTTCTTATGAACTGTATTACTTAATCGTTTCCTTTATTCCGATTCCAATGCAAGATGCCTTGTAGGAATAGACAGTGCTGTATAAAATCCAATGATGTACTGTATTCTTTCCATTATGACGTACTGCCGAAACGGCTAAGAGACAGTTGTGCTTTTAACACATGAATTACACTGATTTATTTCGGCCCTGAAAACATTAGTATTTTTGTCATGGAAAAGACTACAGTGAGTACTGCACAAATTGTGACTAGCCTGTGCAGTACGTCTCAATCGCTGGATAAGCAGCTGGAAGGTTAAAGTTTCTTAAAAGAAAAAAAAAGAAAAAATAAACCGCACACTTGCAATCCCTTTAAAAGAAACTAATTTATATTTAGCCAACGTTTAGGTACTGGAGTACCTTCAAAATGAACCAGAGGGGGGATAAAGGTGAACAAACAATTTTTTTTTCAGCTAATTATTTTCTGTTTCTCTGCTTTGACCGTCTCAAAGCAAGACATTCCTGGTGTTACGCAGAATTCTGTATCCCTGCATGATCCCATGCCTGTGCAGAAGCAGTTTTTCAAAGCTGGACATGGATGCGCGATATTCCTGTACCCGAGTCATTTTGTGTTCACAAGCACTACCATTGAGTTCTGCTGCAGTTTGCAACAAATATGAACATTTAACACCACTGATTTTCTACAGTACGCTCAGCATCCTGCGTTGCACAATACTCGAAACCCTTGATTAAAAGTAACCTTATAAAACTGTATTTTTTTCTTTTAAAACACGTTTTATTTACATTATATGTAAATACTGTTCAGAAACATCATGCATTCACATATAGCGATCTTGATCTACACAGGCGTCAAATCTAAGGGGATACAGAATTCTATGGGATATAGTAATCTGCGTAACACCGGGCCACCTCCCCTTATCCTACCGAGACCCACTGAAGATGTAGCTGGTGCCGGCTGCTGCATCCTTGGTCGCTGTCATTCTGACAAAGTGAGAGCCAGACTACCTGTCCTTTGGAGTGCCCATATACTAAAATAAAGGGTGTGTAACGCGAGCAGCATTTCACATGCTGTGATGACTGGCAAATGAATCCTTTAGCTTGGCTTATTCGTGCATACTATTATATTAGTGAATAGAGTGGACATGCCTTCCTTTTTGCATGCAGTATGGGTTTCTCTTACCATGCAGTATTTCAGGTAATTTACCACTGTTTATTGCATGAGGCCCTTAGACAGCAAAAAGTAAACAAATTAGATTATGCGGGTGCAAGCATCATGCTCGCTGTGGAAGGCTATCTGGGTCAAAAAAGCTTTGTCAGAATCTCATGGGAAAGAAAAAAGGCAAGCACGTCATTCTGAAATGCTGCGCTTAAACAGTGCCCAACTTGCTGGAAATGTGTAGTGATTTTTATAATCCTCCTGTCAAAATGAAAGGGTCAACCATGCATGTGCAGACATACACTACAAAAATTAATCTGGTCTATACAAAGTATGGCCTCAAATATATCCTCAAAGAAGTCACATATCCTCAAAGAAATGCCTTTTCTAGACAAAATATGACTCGGCAATTTAACATCTCTTTAAGATGCCACTCTTCTTTCATATGAAATGTTTGCTGCAAGGATCGGAAAGCAGCCCTTTCATGGCATTAGTGATGACAGTAATGTAAACTGTAAAACTTGACCGTACATTTAAAAAGGAGCGGTGTCCCATCAATTCCTACATTTTAGGCATCATATCTTGTGTGGTAAACTTACTATCTAATCACCCTGTTTATGTGTGTGTGTGTACTTCTTTCAACATTGCACATTTGAGGCCTTATTTAAAGTCACTGGCGACAAGTGTGGGATTCTAGATATATTTGCTGTTTTGTTATTATAGGCACTGCAAGTTATGTATTTATGTAGTAGCCTATAACAGAAACATGTCCCTTGAAATTAATATTTATTGCTTTATAACTTACTCATCATAATGCAGCCCTATAACACTTCGTCATTGACATTCATGTGATGGAAGGTTGAATGAATGCAGCCATGAATCCAAACATTCTACAAAGTAAAATAATACCATCTGCTCGTAGGCTGATTGGTTTATTTACCAACATGACAACGACCCAAAGCATATGGCTAAGTCAAGATAAGTTGAAGATAAGTCGTAATAAAAGCAAAAGGAGGACAAATGGACTAATAAAGCAGGGCTGCCAATACATGTGTAATTAATGAATATTTTTAAATACATCTTTTTAAAAATAAAGATTTGTTAAATTACTCAATTGTGTATTTAGCTATTTGTTTATTTAAAAACGTGATTAGTTTATTAAATGTTTGTCCTTAATCTGTGACCTTGAATCATGTTATAATAAATACAGCGTGCCAATAAGTCTGTCTGCAACTGTATGCTTAGATATGAGACATGTTTTATTTTTGTATTTTTAGAAGCCATTCAAATGTCAGATTTTTGTAAAAGTGCCCTCTGCAACACCAATTATATAAAGTAAATTAAATACCAAGACCAATTGTATTGTATTGTTTAGATTCACATTTTATAAAATACACTGCAGCAAAGCAGAAACATATTCAGGTACCGGTAAAGTCAAATTGTTTGTAATCCAAACTTTAAACTGTGATACTTAGCCTATAAATTTAACTTTTGTCAAACATTCTTCAAATATCCAGGTAAGCAAACTATGAATACAAATTAAATCTAATATTATTTTAGTAATAAAATGGCTTAGTCTTTTATATCCCCTTCAGGCAGTGTGTGTGTAATTTTGAAGTTTCCTATGTATGGGCTGTATTCTGATCACAGCGCAAAGCGAGTGCAAGTGCGAACGGCACTTGACCCCGATTCTGTAGCGCATAAATGGAGCGAAGACATTAAAAAAAAAACAATGCGCTGAAGTGGTATTCTGAAGACATGTCTTGCGCCGTTATAGAGCGTCTGCTGGATCGCCACGGGTCGGCATAAATTTCAGGGCGTGGTATCATTCATATATTCGCATGCATGATTTTGATGATGCAGTGGGACCCCAAATTGACAGTTGAGCACTGTATTAAGACCCGCTGAAACCAGGTGTATTTAGTGGTGTAATCGGGAACTTTAACAATTGAACACAGTAGAAAAAGCAAAGTAATCATAAGAAGCAACTGCATGTGTTTGGACTGACCCAGAAAGGAAATCAAAGAAAGAAAAGTAAAAGAGAAGAATAAAGAACCTCAGACAAAAAAAACGACAAAACTAAACATATTCACTTATTCATAAATTAAAAATAAACAAATATATTAATTAAAGAAAAAAAAAATCCTCTCTTGCAGATACAATGGAGTACTACAGAGCGTGCTCCTGAATCAAAGATGTCGAAGAGGCAGAACATCACCACACTCGTGTATGCAAACTATCCCGGTTCAGCTCATGACTCGTTCATCCTTGCAAACTTACAGCTGACAGCTTTGTTTGAGCAGGACAACAGTCTGATAGGTGACAATGGATACCCACTTCAATGATACCGATTATGACACCGATTTTGCTCCCATTACCCCTGATCAACACAGGTATAACACAGCCAGCTCCTCAGCTTGAAGTGTCATTGAGCACACTTTTAGAATTCTGAAAATGTGTTTCAGATGTGTTGACGCTCAGGTGGAACAGTACAGTCCTCTGGAGTTGTATAATATGTTGCAGTTTGTGTATTGCACAATATTGCTGTACGTAATGGATGTTATATTGATACTCCAGAGTAGAGGTCTGCTCGGGCCTAAATTTAAAACCCTATCCAAACCCGACCTGAGCTGAGACTTTGATATCTGCATGCCCGACCAGCTCCAAACTATACCTTCAGTGTAGAGTATTCCCAGTTTCCAGTTAAAACGTAAATAAATAAAGAAAAAAATCACTCTCAATGAATCATGATTTAAAAGAAGACAACAATAGGCTTCTTCAAAACTTTACCATAAATAGCCACACAGAAGATGCTCTTTTTCATTCATTTTGGACAAGCCTATGTCATATTAGACCGCTAAATGAATTTTCAGCAACAATTATTACACCATGACTATGGCTTTTAAAACGGCTACAGGACGAATGCACCCCTTTTCAGTGTGCTGCTGCAGAGATTAATTTCCCATCTTTTTGTCATATTTCAGTAATATTTTGCAAGATTTGCATTGTACAAAGCCACATGGACTTTTATTATCGCCGAATACAACGTCGTAATTTTTCCAAAAAACATACCCTTTCTAGCAACAGACCGCTCCACTCCTACACATTTTCCTGTTAGTTTTATTTTTTATTTTTTTTTTACTCCATCAGCCTATATACAGATGAACCAGCTTTATATCATGACTGTCATGCAGGCATAATTTGAGATATAAAGCAGGCTATGATATAAACCGAGTTTCACGTTTACCTATGAAAGCAGATTAAGAGAGCAAGAAGAAAAGAACCGTGAATTAAAGAGCAGTGTTTTAATACTGTACATTTAGTCGTTCTTTACATTTAAACACATGCATATAGTTTACTATGGGACAAATACGTTTTGTATCATTAACTGGTACTAATTATCTAAAAAAAGGCATGAATTGTGAACTGATGAGAGCTGTCAGTTAGGCACTGCACTGGTGGGTTTTTTTGTGTGTATTTGTATAACGCTGACTGCTAAAAGTTGGTGATGCTGGTGTTTTTTTTTGTAACTGTATCCCATTAAGACCGCCCACACAGCATTTGACAGGCTGCACAAAACAAATAAGCGGGTCTGTGAGATGATATTAAGAGAGGTAATTTCTCAAAGAACCTGTGGTGCATGACGAGTGGTTTTTCAAAAGTCATGAAGCAGGACGTCAGTTTTAGGAAGCACTTGCACACAGAGGAAAAAACAAATACTCACTTAAAATTAAAAACGACATAATCCACACACTGACCCGACCCGAGCCAAGCCCAGACTATTATATACAAACCACACCCGACCAGAACCCGACACTTATCGTTAGGTCTAGTCAGGCTTGAGTCGAGTAGCAAGGCTCTATTCCAGAGGATACATTACAAGCTCAGAGGGAATGTGATACGGCATTATGTACTTTCTGTTTCAAACATGACATGAAGAAAATATTTTATGAATAGTGATACAGCTTGTGGACCTAACCAGCACATACAAGGACAGGCCATTGGGAGACAATACATAAATCACACATTATGACACACAACCAAAAAAATTTTAAAAAAAATGTGGAAACACACATAAGGAATAATGTAGGCCATAGCTGATAGCCAGGACCAGAAGTAGTGGATGAATGAATGTTAACAGCCGTTAATATAGCAATCTCCTGTGTCATGAAGCATGGTTTCTCGGCAAGTGACCTGTCACTTGCTGTTCTGTTCTTTCTGTGTGCTCCTGACGCTTGACATGATCGCCACTTCTACATTCAAAATCGGTACCTTGCTGTGACACAAGCGCATTCTGTCTCTTTAAAGGGATTGTTGCCTGGTCCTGATTGGATAGCAGATTCCTCAGCCTACTCAGCATTGGTTGGCTGGTCACTGTCAGTGAGCCACTAAACATGCTTGCGCTGGGTTTTTAATTTAATCAGAATCGCGCTTTTGGAGACGTCACTCCCTGCGGGGCAGACGTGATTGACTTTAACCACTGTGTTTTGAGATTGCAATAATTTCACCAGAATAGAGCCCTGTGTATCTATTGAATAATGCATAATGTTTTGTTTTTAAAAGGTTTGGCAGAGCAACTTCTCTAACTTTATAGAGTTCACATAAACTGTTTTAAAATTTCTAAAAAGTAAATGAAAAAACCATGACCAAAGGATTGACAAAACAACCCTTTTTCTTATACTGTCTCCTGGTCCACATAGACTGGGAAAATTATTTTAAAATGTTGACACTGCATCATGATAACAAGCAAGCAATGCACACTCCACTCCAGCCTCTGAGAGTTTGTTTGGCAGGAAGTTGAGTTTGGTCAGGTGCATTGTGGACCAGTTCTGGCACGCGCTATTTTGTTGTTTTAGAATGAACAAGAATGCCATTGTCGTATGCAATTGAATACAAATGTAATACAAAAATACACCAGGGATACAATGATACAGACTTGTCTTCTGCTTTAATTTTGATGATTTGCAAGTGTTTGTAACCATTTTGTCTGGTGTAACTTGTATCTGTAATACAGTATTGCTGTATCATGTTGCTGCAGCAGGATGTCCTTGAGAACACGATACTTGCATCTTAGCAGACTTGTCTGTAAATAACATGACAATCAAAATAAATAAATAGCTAAAATGTCTTGCTGTGAAAGTTTGCTGATCCTGTGGATGGGAGATCCTACTGGGTTACAATAGTAAAAATTGGCAAGACCACCACAGTTAGCTACACTTGTCAGTGCAGGACAAGCCCACTGTAGCACAGCATGCAATCTGTAAGGAGGGGATTTTACTAAGCCACCTGCACATTACATAGTGAAGGAGCCTGTTCCTTCTCAAATTATTTCAAGATTTAAACAGGCAGCAGAGCAAAGCTTGGCTGATACAGGAACCCACTGCTACTGGTGACCATGTAAAAACTGTTTTCATTATTTATATGTGCAGCGTGAATCTGTGAGACACTTGTCAGATTGCATTGATCCCTGAATTTTTATTTTTTTTTTAAATCATTACATACGATATTTTTGTAACCGACTGGAACTGACCGACTGAAGGAATAAAAAGTAGTCTGGTATTACTAGTGTTATAAATAGGAAAGCAAAAGCTATGCTATTACTGAACCAAAACTGACATCTGCGTAAAACTCCAAACTGAATTTCTTGTACAATAAAAAAAAGAAGCATTGGCAGTATATCACACGCTTTGCTGCATGTAGACGGTTCATGTTAACATCCCTTAGCAATTTTAATATGGTAACATTAATCAAAAGTTATGACAAGACTTGATTGATTGATTCTGACAGCCTGCAGTAGGAATAATGAGGCTTCATACTTACAGTATTGTGGGTGTTTTGATGTCTAGGGCTATTTTCAGCTTTTCAGTTCTTAAGGTGCATTTTTTGAATGTGTCACATCCGTGAAATTACTCTGTGTAGACGTAATAAAAAATGGAATAATGATGCTAAATTGACCAAAACAGACACATGCAAAAGTACTGTAATAAGCAACAAACTGGGCAATGCTGCCAAACAACCAAAACTGATGCTGCAGACAAATATCTGGAAGCTGCTTTAAATGAAATGCTGCAGTGAGCAGGTAGCTTTTACTCTGTGTGTGTGTGTATTGAAATGGGTTTCATTGGTTTGTTGCTCCATTCTATTCACATATTGACTGAGTTCAAGTGTAAGGGCTTTAAATGTGTGTGTGTGTGTGTGTGTGTGTGTGTGTGTGTGTATATATATATATATATATATATATATATATATATATATATATATATATATATATATATATATATATATATATATACAAACATGAGCTGCAGTTGTGTTTAGACGTGATTTGCATGTAATTTGACACTTACACCCCACCGTGCTGGTAATGGGGGTAGTACCAGGGTAAAGTATAATTACATTATTCTTTCTGTATTGCATCTACTTGTGTAATATATTGGTATGAGTGATGCAGTAACACTGTATTGAGCTTATTTGTCACAGTTAATAAACGACATGTGTATAACAATAGTATGTCCTGTTCCCTTGGCTGCACAAATGCAGTTCGGTTTTTCGGCATTAAACTTTCATTTCAGTTTTACCAAAACTGAGTGGAGGTCAAAATGCCTGAAAGTTAAATTAATTTAAAAAAAAAATAAAAAAAATGAACTGATCATCGCCGACTTGCATCCCAGTTTAAGCAGCTATTAAATGTTGTCTTCAAATAGTGACACCATTTGGGAATTGCATTCCCTCGTCACGTCAGTATGCCTAGTTTTATGTCAAAATTGTTCTTCAAGCACAATGAAACCCTTGATGCAGTATTTTAAACTAGCTGTTGGTGATAAAATAAATCCATAAATCTGACATTGTGTAGTTGTTTTTTTTATATAGCTTTCAAACATGCATTTTTATTTAAAAACATATCTGATACTATGCTAGATTAAAGAAATCTAAACTGTGCAAGCAATGCTTTCAGATAGGGTTGCACTCCATTAGTCAATTAACCCAAACAGTGAAATTGTCCTTATCCCCTCAACTGCTTCTTTCCTCTCATTACCATACCATCTGCTTCCCTTATATGACATGCTTTGTCAGTAACATGCATGCTTTGCCCTAGAAGACACTGCTGAGGTAAAATGACCTGGGAAGTGAAATTGTAACAGATTTCCTAATAAAGGCATGGAAACTAAAATGTTCTTTAACCATGTAAGGAGGTTCGTTTTAGGCCTTGTGGGGAAATGTGTAAAAGCAGAATTTGGCCACAGTTTTAAGAAGAAACAATACTCTTTTATTAACAAGATCAAGTTTTACTAAATGAAAAAAAAAAACACAAGTGTGCTGTCTTCCTGACACCTTTACCCGCAAGGCAAGGGAAACAAAAAAAACTCCATCCCTACATCCCACTAGTCACTTCTGTGGAATGTTTCCCCTCTCTCTCTCTCTCTCTCTCTCTCTCTCTCTCTCTCTCTCTCTCTCTCTCTCTCTCTCTCTCTCTCTCTCTCTCTCTCTCTTTCTCTGAAAAAGCAGCAGAAATTAGCACCACACATACAAATTTTAGAAGGACTACAAATTTTAGAAGGACCAAGTTGGAGTATCAGGGTCTTTTACAAGGGCCATAGTCAGCCATGAAAAATGCACTTGACCCCCCTCCACACACACACACACACACACACACACACACACACACACACACACACACTCCTAAAGGTTTTATAAAGGAAAAAAAAGTTGAGGAGATTATTGTATGTTAATTAAAATACAGATGTTTAGTTAACATTTTTTTTTTTTTTCTGAATAAGAAACTTACAGAATTTGAAGTACATTAGGTTCTAAGGACCTGTGTGGTTCTGAACGGTACTGTGACACTGCAAATACATACAGAAATATAAGTCCCCTCATTTTATGAAATGCAGAGCTCTGATCGGCCTTTATTATACAGCATTATATGCATCTTTCTGTGACAACTGGCATCACATTTCTGCAAAATGTCTGTTGTGGAAAGATCAATCTTATCTCTGTGACATTGCAGCAGGGCAAGAACACAAAGCCGATCCAAAAAACAGAAACTGACAATTGAAATACCGATATTATATTGAAATACAAACGGGAGAGAAGTGGGGGCTAGACAGAGATATAAGCATAGACACAGTTTACGCATACAGTACATCGAGCTGCACACTGTTTGTTTGGCTCACGCCCAATTTCAACTGTGTATCGGCCTATTCATTGAGCACAATGTTTGGCGGCATCGCTGTGTATAAGGCATATTTATGTATGGTTAGTTACAGTGTCTATCGGGCAAGCCTCCAAACCGCTACATAAAATGATCTTATAGTATTCATAACCTGGTAGGGCTGCCACGAAGGGTACATTTTGACCTTCGAAGGCTGAAAACATTACCGAAGGAAGGTTCGGATTACGTTGCTGAAGGAAGGTTCAAACCTTCGATGGTACTCATTTGCATAATGTACTGGCGACGTCACCATAGCTAAAATCCTATTGTTTTACAGGTAATCCATATAAATAGAATAAAACATTCACATGTACAGTAATCCGTTGCATGCCCGCCTGTCACATCAGTCCTAACCGTTTATCGGTCATGATCAACCTCTTCAGCAAGAGAAGAGAGAAGATTAGTTCAGAGTGTAGATCCTACCAAAGTTTTTGTACACAGTGTTGTATGTGCTCCATGCGCAAACATTGCTGGTAGTGTCACGTGAGCTGTTCAGTGTGTTTATATTGTACTGCGGGGGCAGCTGATTTGCAAGACAATGTGGGGATGGACCTGATTATGGACCGGAAAAAGGGATGGGAGTATTTTGTAAATAGTATGTATGTTTGAAACTGTGTTATTCTTGTTCTGTTACTGTTCTCTGTGTGCTTTTGGTGTTTGTGCAAATTAGTACATTCAAAGGTTTGAACCTTCAAAGGTCAAAATGTACCCTTCGTTGCAGCCCTAATTAACACATAATTGCATATTAGTTATTGGTAGGGCTTCTGTTTTTATGTGTTTATTAAATTTTTCGGTACTTTATTTTTAGCTATTTTCGAATTATATGTAAATATTATATTTTTCTGGGGCTTTCCCTTTTCAATATAGTGTAGTAGCTGAAGGGAAATTCAATATTTCAGTGGTAGCCTTATGGTTTCCTATAAGTTACCGATCTTGGGCACATTGCGCTCGGACCCCTTTCCCTTTTTTTTGTTTTTTGCTATTTTTAATTTTTTAAATTTTTTTGTTCTTTTAATTTGTTGGGGAAGTTTTGTGGGTTTCCTTAATTTGAAATACATGGCTACTGTAGTGATCCAGCAATGGGGTTCCTAAATAAAGTACCCCGGGGGTCAAAATTTTTAATCCAAACATAGCCCTCAACCTTCCCCTGGATGAAAAAGGAGGCCATACAAAGCTTGGTTGCACAGACTCCTGCGGGGTCCGAATGCATAAAGAACAGGCAGACAGAAACAAACTTCCTTTATATTTCAAGATAAAATTATTGTTTTCGGTTATTTTTGTGTTTTTTTTTCTGTCACAATACATACAGTAACTCGACAGTACACTTCAATTGTACCTTCTTTCCTTTGCTGTCTTCCACCATGAAATCCTTATGGTCACAGGCACATTCTTCAGTTTTTTTTGTGTGTTTAGGTATTTCTTCACATTTTGCCACAATTTGCAATTCTTTTTTAAATTCCACGAGGGTGTAAATATTCCCTGTCGAACTGGAATATAGCTTTAAATCTCACGAGCAAGAACATCTTGTTTTAAATCTTGCAAGCATGTTACAATCCCCCCGTAGAAATGTAGGAAGTTTTCAGAACAAGTCAATGTGGGATACAGTACATAAGTCAGGAAGGAGGGACATTGTCCAACTATATTGTAAATTATTATTTTTTATATGTTTTTTTTTTTTTTTTCCCCACAGGGAAAGGGGTAAAGTCAATGTGAATTGAGTAACCATTTACAGTGTTTTTCTGGCGTTTGTTGGATATACAGCAATTTCTTTTTTTGTATCATTGGTGTTTTATCGGCTTTTCTCAGTTAAAACTGAAAAACAGAAACCCTAATTATCAGAAACTTCATAGCAAAATGTTACTGGTCAATCTTTTTCAGAAGTTTTCACTGGGATAAAGTGCTTGTTGGCAGTTTAAATGCAGTATTGTAATATTTGCCAAATAATCAGTAACTTCTCTATGTCTTTTATTTTCTCTCCCTCCATTTCTAACTAAATGCTGTTTCTAACTAAATGCTGTTTCCATAAGTGTCTGATCGAAATCTTTATATCAGTATGTTCATCTGAAGTATTCAGATTGTTTGTTTGTGTAGCTATCCTGTCGGCTGTTGTACCTCAATTTAATCGGTAACCCTCCTGAGACAGGATCATGCTGGCCACTGATCACTGCAGGCTTTTTCACAGCAGCACTTTCCATAAATGTCTTTTGATTAAATTGAGTACAGTCCACAGAGAATAAAATGCTGCAAGGTGAGACTGGCAAGTTGGCTTCTTTCTTACCTTAATAAAGGTGGAGCATCTCTATACTTTTATTGTTGGGAGACTGGCAACTATAAATAATTCTATACTGCTTGTAACGTCCGCTAAAGAATCCATTTAGGTGGTCATAAATTATAAGGTCATTGAGAACTCGGGCAATTTAAAATGGTAAATATTATATGGGACAGGACCAAAGTGGTCACGGTAGACTGGTGGTTTTACACTTATTTTGCTCATATTTGGGTTACTCAGACTTTATTGCCTCTGAGCCTTGCCAACATCTATCTAATTTGATTCACTGTACTAAACTTTGCATTTGCTTTGGACTGAATAAAGCATGTTAGTGTTGCAGCAATAGAGGATTTTTCAAACAAGCTGAATAGAAAATGACTATCAGGTCAAATCATCACCTGGATCTAGAACATATTTTTTCTTTTAAATCATTTTAAAGAAAGGAACAGTTGTATTAAGTGCCTATAGAAAGTCTACACCCCCTTTCAAACTTTTCACCTTTTGTTGCCTTATAGCCTGGAGTTAAAATGCATTAAAATAGTTTTTTTTTAAAATTTATCTACACATCCTACCCCACAACTTCTAAGTGAAAAAAAATATTCTAGAAATTTGTAGAAAATTAATTAAAAATAAAAACTGAAATAGCTTGGTTGGATAAGTGTCCACCCCCCCTTGCAATAGCAATAAAGTAGCTCAGGTGTAACCAATTGCCTTCAAAATCACACACCAAGTTAAGTGGACTCCACCTGTGTTAAATTGTATTCACATGATTCACATGATTTCAGGATACATTCAGCAGTTCCTGTAGTTCCTGTAGGTTCTGTCTGCTGGGTAGTGCATTTTAAAGCAAAGACTCAACCATGAGCACCAAGGCTCTTTCAAGAGAACTCCGCGACAAAGTTGTTGAAAGGCACAGATCAGGGGATGGGTATAAAAAAAAAATATTAAAGGCCTTGAATATCCTTTGGAGCATGGTCAAGACTATTATTAAGAAGTGGAAGGTGTATGGCACCACCAAGACCCTGCCTAGATCAGGCCGTCCCTCCAAACTGGATGACCGAGCAAGAAGGAGATTGATCAGAGAGGCTACCAAGAGACCAATGGCAACTTTGCAAGATCTACAGGCTTTTATTGCCAAGACTGGTTAAAGTGTGCATGTGACAACAATATCCCAAGCACTCCACAAATCTGGCCTATATGGTAGGGTGGCAAGAAGGAAGCCCACCTTAAATCCCATTTGAAGTATGCAAAAAAACGAAGGGGATTCTGTAGCCATGTGGCAAAACGTTTTGTGGTTTGACAAAACTAAAGTGGAACTTTTTGGCCTAAATGCAAAGCGTTATGTTTGGCACAAACACAACACAGTGCATCACCCAAAGAAGACCATCCCTATTGTGAAGCATGTTGCTTGCTGGACTTGTCAGGATAGAAGGGAAAATGAATGGAGCAAAGTGCAGAGAAGTCCTTGAGGAAAACCTTCAGCCCTCTGCAAGAAAGCTGAAACTGGGATGGAAGTTAACCTTTCAGCATGAGAACGACCCAAAGCACACAGCCAAAACTACACTGGAGTGGCTAAGGAACAAAAAGGTAAATGTCCTTGAGTGGCCCAGTCAGAGCCCCGACCTAAATACAATTGAAAATTTGTGGCATGTCTTGAAGATTGCTGTCCATCAACACTCCCCAAGGAACTTGACTGAGCTTGAACAGTTTTGTAAAGAAGAATGGTCAAATATTGTCAAATCTAGGTGTGCAAAGTTGGTAGAGACCTATCCCAACAGACTCACAGCTGTAATTACTGCCAAAGGTGCTTCCACCAAGTATTAATTCAGGGGAGACTTAAACAATTATGATCTTTCAGTTTTGTATTTTTAATATATAATTTTTTTCTCAATAAAAACTTTTTTCCCCTTAACAGTGTGGAGTATGGGGTGTAGATTTTCTATAGTGTGTGTGTTTAATATATATATATATATATATATATATATATATATATATATACACACACACACACACACACACACAGTGGCTTGCAAAAGTATTGACCCCCCTTGGCATTTTTCCTATTTTGTTGCCTTACAACCTGGAATTAAAATTGATTTTTTGGGGGTTTGTATCATTTGATTTACACAACATGCCTACCACTTTGAAGATGCAAAATATTTTTTATTGTGAAACAAACAAGAAATAAGACAAAAAAACAGAAAACTTGAGCGTGCATAACTATTCACCCCCCCAAAGTCAATACTTTGTAGAGCCACCTTTTGCAGCAATTACAGCTGCAAGTCTCTTGGGGTATGTATCTATAAGCTTGGCACATCTAGCCACTGGGATTTTTGCCCATTCTTCAAGGCAAAACTGCTCCAGCTCCTTCAAGTTGGATGGGTTCCGCTGGTGTACAGCAATCTTTAAGTCATACCACAGATTCTCAATTGGATTGAGGTCTGGGCTTTGACTAGGCCATTCCAAGACATTTAAATGTTTCCCCTTAAACCACTCGAGTGTTGCTTTAGCAGTATGCTTAGGGTCATTGTCCTGCTGGAAGGTGAACCTCCGTCCCAGTCTCAAATCTCTGGAAGACTGAAACAGGTTTCCCTCAAGAATTTCCCTGTATTTAGCGCCATCCATCATTCCTTCAATTCTGACCAGTTTCCCAGTCCCTGCCGATGAAAAACATCCCCACAGCATGATGCTGCCACCACCATGCTTCACTGTGGGGATGGTGTTCTCAGGGTGATGAGAGGTGTTGGGTTTGCGCCAGACATAGCGTTTTCCTTGATGGCCAAAAAGCTCAATTTTAGTCTCATCTGACCAGAGTACCTTCTTCCATATGTTTGGGGAGTCTCCCACATGCCTTTTGGCGAACACCAAACGTGTTTGCTTATTTTTTTCTTTAAGCAATGGCTTTTTTCTGGCCACTCTTCCGTAAAGCCCAGCTCTGTGGAGTGTACGGCTTAAAGTGGTCCTATGGACAGATACTCCAATCTCCGCTGTGGAGCTTTGCAGCTCCTTCAGGGTTATCTTTGGTCTCTTTGTTGCCTCTCTGATTAATGCCCTCCTTGCCTGGTCGTGGGTTTTGGTGGACGGCCCTCTCTTGCCAGGTTTGTTGTGGTGCCATATTCTTTCCATTTTTTAATAATGGCTTTAATGGTGCTCCGTGGGATGTTCAAAGTTTCGGATATTTTTTTTATAACCCAACCCTGATCTGTACTTCTCCACAACTTTGTCCCTGACCTGTTTGGAGAGCTCCTTGGTCTTCATGGTGCCGCTTGCTTGGTGGTGCCCCTTGCTTAGTGGTGTTGCAGACTCTGGGGCCTTTCAGAACAGGTGTATATATACTGAGATCATGTGACAGATTATGTGACACTTAGATTGCACACAGGTGGACTTTATTTAACTAATTATGTTACTTCTGAAGGTAATTGGTTGCACCAGATCTTATTTAGAGGCTTAATAGCAAAGGGGGTGAATACATATGCACGCACCACTTTTCGGTTATTTATTTTTTCAGAATTCTTTTAAACAAGTTATTTTTTTCATTTCACTTCACCAATTTGGACTATTTTGTGTATGTCCATTACATGAAATCCAAATAAAAATCCATTTTAATTCCAGGTTGTAAGGCAACAAAATAGCAAAAATGCCAAGGGGGGTCAATACTTTCGCAAGCCACTGTATATACATATATATCACTAAATGTTGTTCTTGTAAACTGCAACACTTTAATTTCAGTGAATGATGTCAAATGAAGAAAGAAACTAACTGTTACTATTATTTCAACACCGCTTGTGGCTACTACATGCAACGTTTATAAAGCGCTTGATCCGGGCCTACTATGCCTGTTGGGAGGCTACTAGGTACCTACTGGCCCATTCCTGTGGGATGGTTTTTCTTGATAACGTCCCATTCAATCGACTGATTCTAATCAGATCGGGTGAAAATATATGCTTTACTGAAAAGAGGGACCCCTATTCACAGTATTATATTGAATTAAATGGTCACCATCTGGATATTTGTAAAGCAAAGAACTTATAAACCTTAAATTCATTTTAATATTTCATGAAATATGAACTCACTAAGCAGGGTTAGACAATGGCACTGACACTGCACCAGTTTTATGTAATACTGTTACTAGTTTTGCCGGGACAGTACCGGTTTTCCATCAAAGGTCCTGGTGTCCTGACATTTTTCTAAAGTCTTTTAAAAAGTCCCAGTTATCAGCCACTTCCTGTAGTGCGACACACTCTGAGTACCCCTTGTCAAAATAATGTAAACAACCACTCCCTATAATCTACAGTTGTGTAATATGGAAATTTTGTAGCTGTTCAGTTCTTGCGGGATTTAGCCGAAGAGAAATGCCAAAACATTTTTTATTTTTTTAACCATTTAAGAATTTAAAACTTGTGTGAGTTGCTGAGTTTTTTTAAAAGTTTGCCATGCAACAAGAATCCAGAACAAATCTCTACTCTGGCATGTTTGTGAAGTTTCATAGATTTGAAGGAATGTCTGGAATAGTACCCTTAGTACTATTCGGAGGTGAATTATTTAGTATTTATAGTGCAGTGCAGTAAAATAATAATAAGCAATACATATTTCAGTAGAATGCTGAACATTCTATACTATGATCTGGATTCTAAAAAGCAACAAGATGTGTCACTATGGAACTTTAACCCCAAATGTCTGCTAATGACAGATATGGTCAGTCTTTGAATGACTTGCAGGGCTGCATTTAGAGTTTTTATTACTGGCCCCTTGGGCCACTCAGTTAGTGTTTTTACTGGCCCGGTGCAATTTTATCTGGCCTAGTATATGTATATATTTTTTCATGATGGTTTTTATTTTCAGTATGTTTCTAACTGTGTGTGGTAACCAAAGAGAGCCCACATCTCGAAAGAAAGTGGCTAAACGAAGCCTTTCAATATGTTACTTCATCCATTTATCATGCACACATTTGTGTTCTTGTCAGAAAATGAAACTGTTAAGATTTGAAAATGTATGTGTACAAATGATACTCGTTTTTTCACAAGCAAACCCGCAACCAGTCTGTTGCCATATGGTCACAGCAAAACTAAAAACGAATTATAATAATCCCAATTAGGGATGGGTCAGTTTAGTCAATACACGATTACACAGAAATAAAAAACTATTCGAATAGCGTATTACATATTCGAGTATACAAATTGGCTGTGTTCTGGAAAGAGTGAATAAACCAGTCGGTGTGCCTCAAGACACTCTCTCGATGACAAGTCATATTTGAAAAGATTGAATAAACCATTTGAACAAAACAGTACTGTATCAGTTGTGGACGAATCATTAGCGGTCCCAAAAAGGTCTTTTAAGCGAAGTTCCTGTTCCTTTAGGCAGAGCATTTACAATAGGAAAAACACGTTTCACCACAAAGGTGTTCTCTTAGCCGAAGTCATTTTTATTAAATATCCTTCCACCTAAAACTGAGCTAATAAAAAATAGTTCCATGTAAAAATAAAACCAATGCATTAATTAAAAAATTAGAGATTTATAGATATTGAATTGAACATTGCTATTGAAAGTGCATTTTGTCTTTATTTTATTTGTTATACTTCTTTTAATTCTTGGTTTATTACATTTTAAAGTAAAATATAACTGTCTGTTTTCATCATCAAACAGCACAAATGAGTCTGCCTTTAAATCATGCAGACCCTTCCTCACAAGATCTGCAACAGGTGACAGTGTTTTGTTTTTTTTATTATTATTATTTTAATAGCCCTTTGTTATCTAGGGTAGTAAGGTATTCATACCAGATTTGTGCCATCACTTCACAGTTCTGAGAGAGACATTATTTTCATTATGGAATACCTGGTTACTTATCAAACCTGCTTTTGCAGTTTATGGCTGGACAGTACAGAGAACTACTGGGCCTGCGTTAAGAAAAAATTTAAGAAAAAAATGTAGGTCACAGCAGAAAAGATACCATTGTACCTGGGTGAATATATGTGGACAGAAAGGCATGGCAGGAATTGTCAAGATGCATTTATAAATATTGTGCATCAGATCACACACAGGTGTGGGTGGGGCCAATGCAGCAGGCAGACCGACCAGAAGAGAACGGACAAACCGGGGACAGCGGCAACGAAACATCCATTTAACCATCAATGGCTTGTTTTAAGAGCGTCCCATATCCCAAAGCTGAAAGTTTTTAAGATTTTTTTTAAACTATTTATTTTCAAAATGGGATAGAGAAACGCTGTAGTTTACGGAGAAGGAGCAGAGGGCGATCAGAATGTCGAGTTTTGAATTGCTTTGAATACTTCTGCTTTTTTCACTACTTTAATGTCCACTTCGGTTTCCCAAACAGAAAACATTTACATAAATCTCGTCGGTCATGTTTACTGCGATAAATTCCAATGTCTGCCGTGTTTCGTTTTTTTCAATATTCTAGTGGCATATGGATATCTACCAGTGATTTGCCCCTTTTTGAAAAGAAGTGCCAACCCATGGTGATTATGCTGTAATATCAACACCTCCATGTGACCTGTTTTGACCAATCAGGATAGATTATTTAAAATACCCATTTTATAAAACTGTCTTCTGGCCACCAGATACCTTTCATGAGGACAAGGTATAAACAAAAATGGATCTAAGTAACTTAATTCTAACATGTTTTCTTCTTCCCCCAAACAGGTACAGGAGAAAGTGGCAAAAGCACATTTATTAAACAGATGAGAATCATCCACGGTTCAGGATACACGGATGAGGATAAGCGGGGCTTCACAAAACTGGTGTATCAGAATATCTTTACAGCCATGCAGTCTATGATCAGAGCCATGGAAACACTAAAAATCTCGTACAAGTATGAACACAACAAGGTAAGGATTTAGAGCTGTAACTTGCCAAAGTAAACTGAATTGTACAACATTCGTGTTCTATGGAGCTAATATTTATATAATTGATTAATATTAATCAATTCATCAATTAATTTGTCTATCGGTTAAAAAATAAATGTCAATTAATAAATGAATTTGCCAATTCATCAATTCTTCAGTTCATCTATCATTTCATAAAATAATTTGTTAATTCATCCATCAATTTAGAAATTAATTTGGCGATTCATCAATTAATTAATATGTGCAGCAATTCAAAAATTAATTCGTCATTTCATTCATACGAAAGGCTTGATGGGCTTCTTGATAAATCGATTGCTCCATAATTGACCTTTAATTGATGAATTAATTAACCTCCATAATTGATGAATTAATTAATTGACCGGTGAATTGCCAACTGTCAATCTCGCACTGTGCCAGAGAGGTGCAATCATTTCTAGCCAATTGAAGCAGGTACTAAAATAGCTTCAGCCAATAACCTTGCAGTTTACTAGAAAAGACATGCATACCAAAGCTCTAAATCATATGAAAAAACAAAACAAAAAAACCCACAGAATCTATCTCGTGATAACATCTATGGAAAGACCTTGATGGATTTCCATATTATTATTATTATTATTGTTGTTGTTATTCATACAATAGAAGTCTTTATCCAAGGTGACTTAAGTTTTACTGTGCAGTAGGTGACAAATACAGTAAATAAAGCAAATATGGTGGGATTACAATAAACAAATAAAAAAAGCATAATAAGAAATTTACAGAATGTCAGAATCACTCAGATTTCGAGCCACCCCTTCAGTTCCTGTTTGGTAGAACACTACAATAAAGAGCTTAATCCTGAGCTTTGTAGTAAAGCTGGGGATCTGCTAGTCCCCAACTTTGTTCCCCATCTGTTTTCGTTGGAATTGGTACTAAGTTAGTACACAGCTGGGGATGATCCTGAGATAATACCATATTAGCTAGTCCGCAACGTAGCATGCATCTCTGTACTAAATCTACAAGTTTGTTGCAATTGATCCTTTGTGTTTTGCAGTATTCTACGGAAGCCCATATGTATTCCTTAATTATAATCAATATTGTGTTGCCCTTGGTTTCACAGATTAATACTACAAAGATTCAAATGTGCATTACCACCGTATCCCAAATAATATTGATAACCGGTTCACACCATGTGAAAAGGTAAAACTCCAAGGGAGGATGGAGTAAACAGCATGTTTTGTCATGAGATGGCGTAAATTCGATTTCCTGGTCCTGACTTCTCCATAAAGACATATCAGTCCTTTGTGGCTAAAAAGAACGGTATTCCTCAGTCTTTTTGCCAGAACTAAACGGAGTATACACCACTACACTTCTAAACTTAAACCTGGGTTACAGGTTGTGACTCGTGTGCATATTGCTTGTTTGTTAGTCTCTCGACCAGTTAAATCATGATAAAGACTCCAGGAATACAAACACCAATAAGAGCAGCTGGTAAGTGGATGTAAAATAAATAAATTAAATACATAAATAAATGAAAAAGAAAGAAATAAAGCAAGATATCACATCCCAAGTTGGTCAGTTGTACATTTCCCTTCCCCTTTTAATCTTCATTGCAGTCTTGTTTAGGGTTTGTAGTCAGCGTTTTGGGGAAGTTGTGAAAAACATTTTGTTTGCACCACAATCAATGACAAAATGCACATTATCAGATTAGTGTGATATTGGAAAAGCTGCATACTTTTTTTTTCTAAGTTTGCTAATTTGTTTAAAAATGTGTATTTATTTTTTATTTCATTTCATTTAAAATGTGGTCATTTTAGAATGCTGTAACCTTCCATGCTAGTCTTCAAAAATTAATCTGAGACAAGTTGACTTTAATTGAGTTTAACAGAAACTGACTTTTTTTTTTTTAACCCTTTCGAAGCCGAGTGTGAATATTTTGGACCACGGAGCATTTACGTCAAGGCCAAGCACTGCCTGTTTTGTTTATCAATTGCATCATTTTAAACGGCGCTGAAATGTGATCTGTGTGTACTGATAGGATTAAAACAACCACGTGGACTTAAGGGAAGACTGTATGAACTTTGAACCCAGATGAGATTGTAGTTAGGAGTGAAAACAGAGAGCTAATTTTGTAAAGTGGAACTATACATTCATATACCAGAGTCAGTAACCGTACAGCAGATATGACATTTTTTTTAAAAGAAACAACCTACGTTTTCTATGTAAGATCATCATTTTTTACTCTTATTGTACAAATACAGTGAGTATTTGTTATAGCATTATAAAATGTCTTATGCATTGACATAGATCAATCTGAAACCTGGCATATACAGTTACTTCAGGAAATGATATTTGCATTGCACAGTTAATCAATTTGACTTGATGATTTTATTTTTATGTGCTTTGTTTTGCTGATTTTAATAATCTTAATCTTTATTAAACTAAAAATATCACTTTAGGAGCTACAAGATGTACCGGTCAGATCTTTTGCTGCATAATCAGTTGCTGTAAAACTGTGGTCTAGTAATATTATTGACTGTTTACACACAAAATGTATATACAGATAAAAAGTACACACACACACAAACATGCATGTACAAATACGAATAAACACATACGGTGATTATCTATCTGTTTAAATAGGCACGGTAGTAAAGACGATTTGAGTACTTTTATTTTTAGAAGACTAACTAAATTACCTTTTTAAAAAGTTCAAGTCAAATGAAATGCATGTTTAAACTTATGTACAGTATAAATCTCGACCTCCTCCTGTTGATATCACACTTTCCATGTCTTCCCAAAACTCAACCATAATTTTATTTGTATATTAAGTAATGGCATCAGTGGGGAGAGGGAGGGTAGTTTCGCGCCAAATGTAATGCTGTAATGCTTTCCTTACCCAGGAAAGGGAATTGACGCTTGGGTATAGACTTGCTGGTGTGGCACTGTCTACTGGGCGTCAAAAAAAAAAAAAAAAAAAAAAAAGCAACGCAAAGAGCTGGTGTTTTCAGGCCTTTAGGGTGGTAAAAGGCATGGTGCAAACATATATACACAGTGTTACATATGTAGTCATTCATGAATGGGTTAACTTTGTGTTTTCTTTCACTTTGAACCTTTTCACTCCTACGCACTCACCAGCTGTATAGTTCGCTCATCGATCTGAGTACCTCTTAGTGACACGTTCTGTCAAAATTAAGCTACAACAGTATTGCATATAAAGTCTTAGTGTCTGCAATCTACATTAATAACTTTTACCCTTTTCCAGGGTCCTGCATTCATTTCTACAGTAAATAGTCATACTTTCATTTTAATACAAATTAAATGTAGTAAATCATATATTGAAGTAGCTCATGCGAATCTCTTAACGAAGTGGTATGTTGGTTTGTGCTAATCTGTATTAATAAAATGAATAAGAAATATCCAAAACCATTTGTGTATATAAATGTAATTTGTAGACCAAAGTGATTTTCTGTTTGAACATTACCCTTTTCCATTTGATGAGTAATTGCCATGTTTTTCCGTTTCATATACCTATAACTTGATATTTATGTGCTGGACTTTTACTTTCCAGCTACATTGTTCAAGTAAATGCCAATACATTATTTATTATTTGTATTCATTTTTAATCAAGCAACAGTTAACATAATTGAAAAAATACAACTTACTGTAGAAAACGCATTTATGTTTACAGAATATGCATCAGAAGTGAACTTCTGAAAACTGTAAAATCAACAGTGCTCGAAATCACAGATCTCGCAAACACATTTTTTAAAATGTATTATTTATTTATGTGTTTATTAATGCACTTGCGCATTCTTGGACTCTGTAGTTAATGAGAAACGGTGCCATAGAAAAGTATGTACAATCAGAATCTTGGAAGACTGGATGGGAACTTTGAGTAAGTTAGTACTCGAGTGTTAAAAATTTCCAGTACTCGAACCTTTGTTAATATGAATATTGTTGCTTATTTACCGTGTGCATCAAACTAGTAATACATATCAGTGGTTCACTGTTCCTCCCACCGAGAGAGCGAACAGCTGATTGATAGTACCGATTTGATAATAATGAATAATTAAAATAAAGATATATTTGATGAGCATTTTATTCAATGTTATTATTATTGCTGTGTACAGTAATTTAGCAACCATATTCAATTTAGCAAAGGCGTATAGCTTAATTGGCATGTTAATTGCTTTCAGTTTATTAACATCAGTTTATTGCGAATAGCAGATCAAATGAACAAACAAATAGTGTCTTAAATATTCCTGACTGTTTGATCCAAAGTCCCAGAACAATTTAAAGCGGGGGACAAAAAACATTCATCTAATATAGGGAGGAGTTGCAATGCAAAATCCATTAACAAAAGTCTATATTTTTGTCTGTTCCAAAAATATTTTTAACATTTAGTCTCCAGACTGGCAGAAGCATCCGCCTCCTTAAAGACTGCTACCACTATCTTGAATTCTGTCACTTTGGTTAACTCCTCAGCAAGATGTTTAGAAAGTAGAGTAGTAGCAACCGGCTACACCATTGGTATAAATACTTCGGTTTTGCTGCACAGCGCCATTGTGGCACATTTCGGGGATTCGGGCAATAATTTGTCAATTGTTTGCCAGCTTTCATCTGTTAATTCTGTTGTTCTGGCGTCAAGTCAGTTTTGTAGCATTTCAATCGGATAATGTAGCTGTCACAGCCCACCTTTGCTCTTGCAGGCGCTCAAACATATCACACGCTAAATTCCAACACGTGCGGCAATATTGGAAAAGCCGGTGTTCTGGTATATGTTGTTGCTGTTGTTTCTGTTTCAAAGTATTTGTAGCAATGGTGCTATGATGAAAATGTGACACCAGTCTTCTACCAGCAGCAACCACGCAACTTATGCTAGCACCTTTTAAAGCTGTCACTGATAGCCAGTTGAGGAGTGTGAGCAAAGCATGGGACCGACTCCCAGTCAAGTAAAAGTTCGTTGGCTAGGATCATGTTGCTCAAATTGTCGTGGACGCAAACCAGAATTCGACCTTTAAGGTTCCAAGCTTCAGCAGTTGTATTGAGAGTATCTGGTATATTCTGCGTGGTATGTCTCTTGAAAACAACACTTCACATACTCCAATCAACGATGTAATGACAGGTTACGTATGACTCTGTATTCAGTGCCGTCCATGAGTCTGTTGTAATGGCAACTTTCTCAGTTTGTAAGTTTTGCATGAACCACTGCTGCACAGTTGTCTTTTTAAGCTTTTCCAGCCTTGTTATTCATGTTTTATGCTTATGTACTGTGTATTCGGATTCAACAAATTTAATGACTTCTCGAAATCATTCACCTTCTGTAAAGCTAAGCGGAAGCATGTCTTTTGTAATCATTTTTGCTATTTAGTTTTCTCACAACGATAAGCATCACATCGGCGACTGCTGCTAGTAGCAAATGTTGCAATGGACGATTGCTTTATGCCGACATCACAAGTTCCACAGAAATGTCTGAAAGCTTTCATTTCAAATGGTGAAGCACTGAACTGATCGTTTTGTGGTATTCCAGTTTTGTGTTGTGTAATTTACACAGCACTGTACAAAGTATTTCCACATGTTACTTGGCCTAGCTCTTATCTGAGAGGCCATTACAAAAAGTATAGTTTTAATCTAATAATATAACATATGTAGACCTACCTTCCCCATACCACGCCCATGAGATACCAAACTACGCCTACATCAGGAAGACTCAGTGCATCGCCATTGAAGAGTAGCACTAGATGCCCACAGATGAAACCAGCCTGTGTCAGTCATTCCGCTGTAGACTTTTAAGAAAACGTCTTGGAAAGCAGAAGCCGGAGAAGCCCTTCCTCTTTATAATTAAAGTGGAATACACATTAAGATTGTAAACCCATTAAGGTGGTAAATGTGAATACAATATATTGAATTTGCATTCCTGTTTATATTTCGAGTACTCGAGTAATAGATTAGTATGCCAGTAATTATAATTATTTAGAGTACTCGAGCACTCTCTCACCCCTTCTGGTTGGTTCCATTTTTGGAAACTTAATTGGTCTTGTGTTTTTTTGTATAAAATGCAAAAGAAAACATGGAATACATGAAAAGTTAGAAAACAAAACACAGCTTTTGGCTCACCTTTTCTGTATTCAAATGTATTACCAATTAATAGTGCTTCTTATGTTATGTTTTTTAATTTAGACATTTCTTCCCATTTTACTCTTCTGGCTCACTTGGTATTATGGTAGCTACATAATGTTCGTTTCCAGTGGGGGGCATTTCCTGTTGCACCCGCGCTGGGGGAGGACTTCTATGCCTCCCTGCCTTCTACTTTGGATTTCTAGCCTCCTACTTTAAATTAAAAGACAAGACTGCATTAGGAATATATTTCTGCTGCGTTATCGTGCTTGCCAGTTTCCTTGCAAGTTGGTTTATTTACTGTTTTTATGTATAAACTACCTGTCAGATTGATCACTTATCGGTAGTTTAGGTAGATGATTTACTTTATAAGTGATGTTCTAAGTCGGTCCTTTTTTTTTTTTTTTGTCAGCCAATTTATGTCTGCACAGGTTTGTATTTTTATTTTTAACTTGCCATCTGAAGGGTGCATTTGTTAACCAGATTTTTTTTAGTACACCTTGTATGACAGACATCTTGGGTACAAGGTTGCCGTTTAGTCGAGTTATAATGTTTAAGCAATAGATATTTTATTTGCAGCTTATTTGTAGTGCGTTGTCGTTTTGTTTTACTAAGTAACTCTACCCTTGTAAAAGTTGATCGTAAATTTTGCACAGTTAATTTTGCAGTTTGTCATCCTTCTCCCATGCTTTGCTTTACTTTTTTGCCAGTCGAGAATGTGGCTTTACCATACTTCTTGATTTACTGTGACAGTGCAGACGCTAGTGCAGGTGATCCCAGAGGCAGGGCGATTTTGTTTTATATTTTATGTATTTAAGTATTTATGTGTTTATTTACTATTTGATGTTCTGGAATTTATTTTGTTATTTGCTTATTTGGCCTCAAGAGGTCAAAGCTCATTCCATTTATGGTGTTGGAAAACTAAATGCACTGAGAAAGCAGCAGAAGTGATGCCTCCTGGGAAAGGCAGATCTGGAACAGCAGCAGGCTTTCTATCAGTGCTGGTCCTGTTTCTGCAGTGTGCACCTGATTACCATAACCAGTGCAGAATATTTCACGCTCTTGTTTCCAAAGATTGAAGTGCATTGTTCAGAATCTTTCTCATCATTGCTGTGCCATCTCATCTGAGCTCAGTGGTACAAGCTGTAACACAGCGTGACATCTCTTGCTAACATTTACATCTCGGTATGTGGTAATAGATAACAATTCCTTTTTATTCTCTGGTTGATGACAATGCTGCACTGATCAGCATTGGATTAGAGAATGCATAAAATAACTCTCAATTCTTAAATGTGTGACTAGAATACTTAAGGGGACTGCAGGAACATAGAATGAAGAAATGTAAATAAAATGTACATGGCACAGTGATCAATTGAGGTCCTTGTTTTCTACATGACATTTTAATTAATTAAATAACTCATTATTCAATGTGTGTGTTTTTTCCATAAAAGGCACATGCAAAATGTAACAAAAGCCAAGATGAGCTCAGGCCAGTTCTGTTTTTAATCCCAGTTGAGTCAGACAGTGTGGAGGTCTCTCAGCTGCCATCTAAAACATTTTACAGAAGATGTTTATCAGGATGCAGAGTACAGCTGCAGGGAAATGCAATATTCTAAATGTGGGCCAGAAGTAAAGCATGTTTGAAGTAGCAGCTCTTTAAGAATCTCAATCACAGTCATTCTCTCAATTGCAAACATACAGCCCATATTATTGTAGCATTTTGTGCAGGAGGCAGAAAACAGAGAATGCTTGGTTTCTTTCCAGCCCTTTACTGGGACGCTCTCAGCACCTCCCAGAGTCCACAACTCTGTGAGCAATGCAGGATACAACAGAACAGAATGACGACCACAGCCCCTTTTATACACTTAGCTCTGCCCCCTCATGTAAGTCAGGGTCAGAGCTTACGCACACATCTCTTTGATCTGATGTGTGCGGCCCTGGACCAATGGGATGTGTGCGTAAGCTCTGCCCCTGATTTACATACGGGGGCGGAGCTAAGTGTATAAAAGGGACCAATCACGGGAGACACAGACGCACACAGTGTAAAAAAACATAAAATTTACTGTAGAAATCGCATTAATGTTTACAGAAAACGCAACAGAAACTAACATCTGAAAACTAAACTCAACAGTGTTTGAAATTGCAGTTCTGGAAACACATTTTTTAAAATGTATTATTTATTTTTGTGTTTATTATTATTTATTAATATAGAAACAGTGCCATGGAAAAGTATGTATACTCAGAATCTTGGAATACCAAAAATAAATGTAAGGACTGGTTGAATATTTTTACAAACTTAATTGGCCTTGTTTTTGTTTTGTTTTTATTTGTATAAAATGCAAAAGAGAAAATGGAATACATGAAAAAACAGAAAACAAACCACGGCTTATGGCTTACCTTTTCTGTATTCAAATTTACTACCAATTAACACTGCTTCTTATCTAATGTCTTTTAACTTAGAAATTGCTTGACATTTTTCTCTTCTGTCTCACTTGGCATTATGTTTGTTTTTGTGTCTGAAATATAATTTCTCTGTTTCACTGGTGTCTGGTTCTGTCTTTCTTTCACCACTTTTTTCTGTGTAATAAATTATTATAAAACCAAATAGTTTGCTTAAATATGTGGACTATACTTACTTTGAAATGTACTGTGACAAGTTTGTGGTTTTAAAACGGGAATGTATATACATTATTTTGTAATTACTTTTCATAGACACATATAAGTAACTTTTTACTTGCTCTTTAAATCTCTTTAAAACTGGACGCCTAAAATTGTATTTAAAAAAAAAAAAAAAGCAGTTTTTTGATGGGGGGAGTTGCCACCTGGTTACTTGAATTTTTCTCTGGCTAAAAAAATCCAAAAGTACTACCAAAATAGAGTGAGAAAAGGGACTCTCTCTTTTTTTTTCCCCCCCCCATGGAAATTGCCTCATTGTTAGAGACAGAATTGCAATGTTGTAGGCAAACACTGGTTACACACAGGGCTAATGACTAGTCAGAAGTAGTAGGTACTGTATTGTGTCATTCTGCTTTTGCATGAGTATTTGTTTGTTTAGCAGACGCCTGTATCCAAGGACTTAGAGACTTGGGTGTGTGCACTATTCATCGGCTGCATTTCACACATGCCTGCCAGTGAGCCAATCCAAACTACAAACCAAGCATAGGAATAAGCTGTATGTGAAAGGGCCCTAACATGAGCTGAGCAGTGCTTGGTATGGTCAGGAGCGCTCCGATGCTGTTGAGTAGGTACTGTATGCTGGTTCTACTAGGAATAAATAAACAGTGCACCAGCATGGTGTCACATGGGTACTAGATCCATTGGCACCATATTTTTAATACAATTAAATATTTAAACCATATTTTTAATAATTTACATTATTTTAGGATTCTTTGCATTTTTCCAATGAATAAATCAAGCCTGTAATAGCACTAATAGCAGAATGTCGTAAAAGGCCAAGCACTCACCAGGTATCTGCTGTTAAGCTTATATATTTATTATTATAACATCATTATGAAAAAACAATGACACGCATTCATGCGGACGCATTGGGGCCACATGCCTTCGTCAGTGCAGCAACGTAATTTAAAGCACACTGTCAATCCAAGAACATTGCTCTTTTAGCGTGCTCCTATTTTTTAAACACTAATAGCTCACGTAACTTTGCAGACAATTTAATAACTTTATTTTAGCAGTGCAACTACACATTTTGTTTTATAAAGTGGAAAGAAAAAGTAAGATGCAGGCATTTTACAGCCTAGTGCACTAATCCCTGTGCCGTCTCTGTTTTTCTGTAGGTAATACTTTTTGGTGAAATGTGTTTGCTGTGTTGCATTATTCTTGTGACTTAGGACTCCAGTCTAGTTTCCTACTGTTACAGATGTGGTATGAGAAATAATGATTCAATAATGGCTTTTTTCATTGATGTTTCCTCTTTAGAAATGTTTCAGTTGGCTAACCTTGGTTATGTTATTACTGCTGGTTCTCTATAAGAAAAAATATTGTGTTGAGAACAAGCAATATTTGCCAAAAAAAACCTGGACTTTCATATTAACACGAAAGCCTTCTTGTCAAGACGAGATAAGATTCTCTAATTTCTAATGTGTGGTGGAGCTACTAAAACAATGTTGGACAAAATAAAGCCATACTCAAAACAGTTGTGACCTGTCAGTGACTGGTTATAAAATAGACCTAAGTGCTTTTACCAGCAGAGGGCCCCCTTCCTCAGTGATTATGAGGGGGGTGGGAAGTATTGCAGGAAAGGCCTAGGGCTTTAATTTGTCAACAAGTTTCACTATTTTACCCAAAATTGGTGAGGCAGACTCTGGGATTAATGGCTAAGGGAAATATTGAAGTCTTTCGCCCCTTGAATGTAGTAGTTCATGTGAGGAAGTACAGCAGGCTTGTTGAAGTTAACTACATTAACTTTGAATATATGAAAGTACAAGAGATGAGTGTTATCCTGAAAAGGGTTAAATGTCTTTTGAGATCAGTTGTCTCTCCATCACACAACACCGCAGTTTTGTTTTAATGACTGCAAACTTTGGAAAGAGCATTAAAAGAGATCAAGTGATTGTTAATCTAGTAGCATCTCTAATTCCATATGTAATTGCATCGATTTTTAGATATTTTCATGCACACAAGATATTTTACAAAAACTGTTCATATGTTCTTGCAGTATGTTCCCTCCTGTTTTGTTTGTTTGTTCCTACCAAGTCATTTACAGTAGTTATTTAGGTCAGTGGTGTTTCTGATGAAAGTGCAATACAATAATTGTCTTCTCTATATCATCCCTGTTTTGAGTCTTACCATCTGTCTGTGTTTACTTGCTGCCCCACATTCCTTTTCCACCACTGCAATAGTGCTGTCTCTCTTGGGACTCTCGCCACCCTGCCTTGGGGGCTCTGCATACAAGGGAACCTCCCCCTCTTAGGGTGGATCAAGCGCTCAAAGGGTTTATTAGCATGCACCATTTTTAATATCCCTTGATGTCCCAACCAGTTTTATCGTAGTAGGTGTAAAGCAACTCAAAATATTATTTATCTACGTAATCCACAACATTTCCAGAAAAGGGGGGGGGGGGGGGGGTATTTAATGTTATAAATAGTTGTGCTATTTATTGGTGTAAAAAATCCCTGTGTAGGTTTATAAAGATGGTTTGTAAGCAAAAGCGTGTTTTTGTTTTGTGTCTTCTTCCCCCCCCCCCCCCACCCATCTAGTCAATTGCATGAACGTATAGCCCTGATTTGCAAAGTTTATACAGGTAGTTTGAATGGACTTTTGTGTTGGTTGATACTGCAGTTTTTAAGGAAAGTATGTATCTGGTTTTGGGATGCCTGCAAGATATGTCTGCTGTTTAGCTTCCAACTCCATTCCAATGATTAAGGTGCACTATTTAAATACATACTGTGCTGCCGCACAGGGGAATGTTAGGCCAGAGAACCTGAAGGTCAGTTTTCATCACCTATAAAACATTGAGGTGTTAAAAATTCTTTCTGTTTGATACTCTGTCGTAACTTGCAAATTTTTTTTTTTTTTTTTAACTCCCCTTCTGGAGTACATCACTGGAGATTTAAGACCTAATTAGTGCCTTTGGGGACTGAATTTCAATTATATTACAGCACATTTTAATTTTTTTTCCTTGTCAAGGTACGCTTTTCATTTATTTCACATACAGTAGGGCTGTAACAAAAGGTACATTTTGACCTTCAAAGGTTTGGAACACATTACCAAAGAAAGGTTTGAACCTTTGATTGTACTAATTTGCATCGTTTATTGGTGACCTCACCATAGCTACTAGTTTTGTATTTGATTGAAAATTATTTCTTAGAGGTAATCCATGTAAATGGAATAAAACATCTACATGTAGTTTAAAAATGTTATATGGAACAGTAATCTTGTTTTTATAATTTAGGTAAAAATACACATTGTGTACACGTGATTGATGCTGCTTGCGATATATACAGTAAGCTTGCATTGCAGCAGAACCTTATTGCAGCCAATTAAAAGAACTGCAGCTGACTTGGGCAAAACAAAGCTTTATTTAACAGTGACTGTTCCAAGCAGGTTCAGTCACTGTCCATTTTACTACTCTAATACTACTACTAATAAAAATTACAATAGTAATAATATGAACTTGCGCTTGTCAAGTGATCCCGAGGATTGTTTGTGCCTCCATGGTACATCTAGAGTTTGTATTCCACTTTTTTATGGTTGTCTGACGGTTCTTAGTTTTTGAAATTGTAAGTATTAGCATATATTTTGTATGTTTCATACATATTCTGCTATAGCACTTCTCTTACAATGTCTTGTACACTAGTATTCAGTACATATTTTACCAAAGCAATACAACCACTATAGATACCCCCAGTCCTTTGGCATAATGTACTCCAGTGCACGGCAGCTGTGCCATATAGAGTTGCTTTGTATAATGATTTGGTAGTGGATTTTAATACAACAACTTTTGTTTTAAGTAATATACATTATGCAAATTAAAAGATTTAATTTTGCATGTGAGTGACATTTAATTTGTGATTATATAGTATTCACACATTGTCAAACGGGTTAACAGATAAAAAAAAAAACAAACAAACAAACAAATAAACAAACATACAGTGCGTGAATGCCATCTGACGAACCTTCGAAGGTTTAGAACTACCTTTTGAATTCCTGGCTAGCAAACAAACCTTCAGGTGTGTCCTCAGCTCACCACACACCAGCGACACCTGTGGTCTGGCCAGGCGCCTGCGGGCTTCCTTGTAAGCTAGCTGCCCAGAGCATCCTCTGGTGCTGTAGCTCTGAGGTGGCTGTATGGTGGGCCTGCAGTGTGTAAAAGAAGCAGTTGGCTGATGCTTCGGAGGACAGCGTGTGTTTGTCTTCGTCGCTTCGGAATCAGCGCAGGGGTGGTAGCGGTGAGCTGAGCCTAAAAATAATTGGATATTCCAAATTGGCGAGAAAATGATACAAACTATTGGCAATCTCCCAGAAAGTTCACAGAAGGAAAAAACTGAACATCAATGTGGGACACTGCAGCTTGTTTTGGCCAGCTCTGTTGGGAGAGAAGGGGGGGAGAGCAGGGACCGGAGTAGCTTTGAATCCCCTATAGCCAATATTTATCTATCGGGGAGCCGTATACTTCAGGAATATTTGGTAATTTGTCCAATCCGGTTGAAGCCTGTTTAAATGCAGAATTGTTCATTTTCATTTCTGCATACTGCACTAGAAATATTATATGTAAGTGTGAGAAATCTGGGAAATCAGTTTGTAATTTTCTTTTGTATTTTGTATCATGTAAATGCATACTTTGACATATCAAACTTCAGTTCACTAGTTAGTTATCAATGGACCCACTTTTTGTTGTGCATAAGGTTTTCATATTAAAAAAAAAAAAAGCAAATCTCGCTGATTGTTTATGCTGTTTAACAGTCAAAATGAAGGATGCTGTGAACCATGTATAAGATTGTCATTATTTTTTCTGCAGGGGAATGCTAACATAGTCCGAGAGGTTGACGTAGAGAAGGTGTCAGTGTTTGACAACCCGTACGTTGATGCGATAAGGACTTTATGGAATGACCCAGGTATCCAGGAGTGTTATGACAGACGGAGGGAATACCAGCTCTCAGATTCAGCCAAATAGTAAGTAATCCCTTTTTTTCAGAAATTAGTTATTCACTGCAGAATATAGATATTGAAGTTACAGATAAGCAGATGTGGGTTATCTAATGGTGACTTTTTTTGTTTCTACTAAAATGTACTACTTCTGTAGCCCTCGCTTGGTGGCCGATTTTTAGTAAACATTTCCTGGACTTTGGAAGGTCCATGGTTAACAAAAAAAAAAAAAAAAAAAAAAAAAAATAAATAAATCTTGCATTTTTTTTTTTTTATTTATATTTTATTTTTATTTAAAAAAAAAAAAAAAAAGTTTTAACAAATAACCAGTTTTCACAAATGGGAAACTGCATACAAATAAGGTATACAGTTCATAATGTTACTAACTTATTCACTTTCTACACAATTAAGACATAAAAGCATAACAAACTGTATTGTATGAAGAAATACATTCTTAATTTTAATAGGGAAATACTATAAATATTTTTTTATCTAAAATAGATTACTTTTTGTTCCATATCTGCTTTTCATTTTAGGGATCTGTGGTTACAGATTTTATTTAGTTAAATGATTTGATAAAATGTTGGCTTGTGGATTCTATCATCAGTTTCAAGTAATTTTATTAAATGTCCTCTGTCAAGAGAGGTTGGATTAAGACAGGGGTTTTCGGGGATATGTTCAGGATCAACACAGCAGCTCGAGCCTCTAACTAAAAGTTAACAAACCAGATTATGCGCGCATGCATAGTGATCTCTATGGAAAGTCATTTGGATCAAAAACATGCTGTGCTCCTTTAGAACGAGTCACAATCTCATGGGACAGAAAGGCAAGCACGTCATTCTCAAATGCCCTGCTTAAACAGTGCCCATCATGCTGAAAATGTTGTGTACTAACTTTTATATAGAGTGTGTATGTGTATCTGTACTCTCTCTTTTTTTTTTTTTTTTTAATTTCAGTTTGTTTGCTTGTGCAGCTACAAAAAGGCACAAGTGAACTTCATGTTATTACTTTATCAAAACGTGTCTATGGCCACTGTTTACTGTGGAAAAACAGCAATAGCAATAAATGAAGAAAAAGCTTAAAAATAAATAAAATGTAGTTTCAACTTTATGTACTATTTATTTTGGGAATAAACAAACCAGTGCTTAACTTGAACTGCCATTTGGCATCCTTTGTTTTGTAGTTAATTCACTGGGGTAAAGGCCTGCACAACGTGTACTGTACTCCTGAAATATGTTTTACTTTCAATCAGTCATTATTTTATATGGAGCCTTTCATAGTGGACCACCATCACAAAGCGCTTTAGCGTTTTACGTAGTGTAACGTCTTGTAAAATAAAAGAGCGCACACATAAGGACCACACCCTCTGCCCCTGTTTCTATGCTGTCTGTACCTGCGTTCTGAGCAATATAATGGCTTTTATTACTTTTTGAAAATGAACGACTATCCAAACGAATATTTAAATTATGAGCAAATATCGGAACGTGATAATACCGTGTTCATCCCAGCACTAATTTAAATTGCACTATAACTCTGATTGTGTTTATGTACTGCATAATCCTTTACATTATTTTGACTGTGACACGGTTTTCTTTCCACTACAGAACGGTAAAGCAAAATTGTGTCAGCAGACAGTGATATTAGTGTATGTTAATATTAATGCCTCCCTGAGCAACCGCAGCTCCTAGTTACACAAGCTTGTACTAATGTGATCAACGATATAATGGGATTGCAGGGGTGTGCAATTTGTATCGCTCGACACCAAGGAAAACAAGATCTGTTTGAGGGACAACAAGTTTTGCTGCTGTTCTTTGCCCGTCAGACAAGTAGTTTTTCATTTATTTATTTTTCCTATGTTCGTTCTGTTGCTAGAAAGGCACACAAATATTTTAAAAAGTGCTTACATCCCACCTGTATCACTAGTGATTGGCTAGCTGTGGAAGAAGCTGATCTTATATTGGTTACAAAGAAACCCAGAAATGGCTGCCAAGAGAGGCTAATCTTTTAAATTTTAAGGGATTACATTTTTGTATGTTAGCAAATAAATGATACAGCTTTCTTAATACATGAACCAAACATTTAAAAAAAAAAAAAAAAAATCCACCATAGTCGGTAAATATTAGTGGATTTTGTAATTTATAACATTTTGTGGTCAAGCGTGCTTGTTGGGATCTTAAAAAAACAAAAAAAGGTAAAGTTTACAGCTTAAAAGCATTTCAAGACAAACTTTCCCTGGCAAAAAAAATAATGACTTTTTTCTTTAGCTTTTATTGTTGCTAACCTAGTTGCTATTTACCATATTTACATTTATTTTTACTAGATTTGAACAGAAGCGATATTAGTTATTGGACATGCACAATCCATTGATTTATGAAACTATAAAAACATGAATATTGACAAATATGTTTATAAATGCTTATGGAATACTATAATAATAGTATATATATATATATATATATATATATCTATATATATATATATATACATACATACACACACACACAGTGCCTATAGAAAGTCTACACCCCCTTTCAAAATTTTCACCTTTTGTTGCCTTATAGCCTGGAATTAAAATGCATTCAATTTTTTTTTTTTTTTCCATTTATCTACACATCCTACCCCACAACTTCCAAGTGAAAAAAAATATTCTGGAAATTTGTAGAAAATTAATTAAAAATAAAAACTGAAATAGCTTGGTTGGATAAGTGTCCACCCCCCTTGTGATAGCAATCCTAAATTAGCTCAGGTGTAATCAATTGCCTTCAAAATCACACACCAAGTTAAGTGGCCTCCACCTGTGTTAAATTGTAGTGATTCGCGTGATTTCAGGTTAAATTCAGCAGTTCCTGTAGGTTCCCGCTGCTGGGTAGTACATTTCAAAGCAAAGATTGAACTATTAACACCAAGATGCTTTCAAAAGAACTCCGGGACAAAGTTGTTGAAAGGCACAGATCAGGGGATGGGTATAAAAAAATATAAAAGGCCTTGAATATCCCTTGGAGCACGGTCAAGACGATTATTAAGAAGTGGAAGGTGTATGGCACCACCAAGACCCTGCCTAGATCAGGCCATCCCTCCAAACTGGATGACCGAGCAAGAAGGAGACTGATCAGAGAGACTACCAAGAGGCCAATGGCAACTTTGCAAGAGCTACAGGCTTTTATGGCCAAGACTGGTTAAAGTGTGCATGTGACAACAATATCCCAAGCACTCCACAAATCTGGCCTGTATAGTACGAAGGCAAGTCCTGTTTGAAGTATGCAAAAAAAAACACTCAGGACATTCTGTAGCCATGTAGCAAAAAGTTTAGTGGTCTGACGAAACTAAAATTGAACTTTTTGGCTGAAATGCAGTGTTTGGCACAAACCCAACACAGCGCATTGCCCAAAGAACACCATCCCTACTGTGAAGCATGGTGGTGGCAGCATCATGTTATGGGGATTTTCTCATCGGCAGGGACTGGGGGACTTGTCAGGATAGAAGGGAAAATGAATTGAGCAAAGTACAGGTAAGTCCTTGAGGAAAACCTGCTGCCCTCTGCAAGAAAGCTGAAACTGGGACGGAAGTTCACCTTTCAGCATAACAACCCAAAGCACACAGCCAAAGCTACACTGGAGTGGCTAAGGAACAAAAAGGTAAATGTCCTTGAGGGTGGCCCAGTCAGAGCCAATCAAATTTGTGGCATGACTTGAAGATTGCTGTTCATGAATGCTCCCCAAGGAACTTGACTGAGCCTGAACAGTTTTGTAAAGAAGAATGGTCAAATATTGGCAAATCGAGGTGTGCAAAGTTAGTAGAGACCTATCCCAACAGGCTCACAGCTGTAATTGCTGCCAAAGATGCTTCCACCAAGTATTAACTCAGGGGGGTGGAGACTTACTCAATTATGATTTTTCAGTTTTTTGTATTTTTCATATATACATTTTTGTGTGGAGTATGGTGTGTAGATAAGTGGAAAAAAATCCTCATTTAAATGCATGAAACTCTGAGTCACTGACAAAATGTGAAAAAAGTTCAAGGGATTGTAGACTTTCTATAGGCACTATATATATATATATATATATATATATATATATATATATATATATATATATATATATATATATATATAAATAGGCTGTAAATCTTTTGTCGTGGTGATTTTGCTCAAGGCTTTAGGATAATACAATCCAAAGAGAGCATTGCAGCTTGAACGTGTTAATCAAAGCAGGCTGGAAATATTCTTTAAGCTGATTTCCATGCAGCAGATTGGATATCATAAAGCATGAGGGATTTGCCTTTCGGTGCAATGTGAGCAGGTTAAGGGATAGGAAAATGTGTCCGTAAACTTTTGACTTGTCTCATCTGTCACAGTAAATATTCCAGCCCTGTTCTTTACAGCCTTTAACATTTAGGTTTATTCAGTGTTAATAATATTTTATTATTGTGTAAGTGGATGTAATGTTGCAGTTTTAATTTGTGGTAGTTATAGTGTAGCTTACCAAATTCTCTATGAATTTAATATAGTTTATTAATAAGGGGCTTTATGAGGGGAGTTGCAGCAGAACTGAGTCACTTCAGAGGGGGTCAGTCACAAAGACGGCCGGAGTGGGTGGCGTCAGACCAGAGCCAGGAAATAAACAACAAGAGAGAGGTGGAGTTTGGTGGAGCTGAGCGAATAGTCTCGCTCAGCATTTAATGAGTGAACAGACACACAGAAAATAAACGGTTGTAACAAACAAAAACAGGACAAGGCACATTCGCCAAAATAAACAGACGAACAAAACGGACCAAACAAAACACGGTCAGCAGATATTTAACTAAGACTACTAATATTATTATTATTATTATTATTATTATTATTATTATTATTACCTCCGTCTCCAATCCCGTTCTCCACTCACCGAACACACAACCCAGAGTACGTGAAAACATGCTGCTTTTATGAAGCTGTACCGAGACTTGATTGCTAATCAATCATTCAATTGGAGTAGCGGTACAACTGCACGTGAATTAATAAAATGCAATTCCCCGTGCTCACATATTACATTTTACTTGCACGTGAAGTGCTGTGCAATCCTCATGCCTAAATACAAATACACATTTTAAACACTCTTGTTACACAAACCCGTTTATATCCCACGTACCAGTGACTATAAACCAACATTAACACACAACACAAAATACACACAGGGGCGGGCACTTTGCCACAGGTTCCCACTTAGAAAAAGTCAGAGAGCCACTGCTCTACCTTTTAGGGTAGTGAGTCTTTGGTTTTTACTGTGGCAGTCATGGGCTGGTTCAAGATACCATCTAATGCTTACAGCAAAATGTCCATTACCAAGCTGGTGACTAAGAAATTTAGTATGATACACAGTTATTTAAAACAGTGTATAGCATCTCTATTTCCTGGCCCTTGTTTTCTCAAGAGAACCTTTTTTACTCCATTGGGTTTTATTTGTATTTTTTGTAAGACCGATTAGTGCACCCACAACAGGAAGTAGACATTAGTAGAGGTATTTATCTCCAAGAAGGATTCAGTTAGTTGTGGCAAGATGGAGGCCTGCCTAGGTATCACAAACAACCGTAAGTGTAGGTCTGTCTTAATCAAACACATTTACACAAGGAAAAGGCTAGTTTGGCTAGCTCTGACTGCATGTACTGTAGGCTTTAGTACAATGACAGTTTACATCAGTAGCATCTTAAATGCACATAATCCTGTTGCAATATCTGAAAATCACCACATAAACAGAAGGCTTCGGCGTCAGTGAAGTCAGTGGCAGCCAAAAAAAAGGCAGAGTGCTTTGCCCCCTTAAACCCAGTAGCAGTAGAATCATACTGTGTTCTGACTGACAATACTTTTTATATCTTCATAACATTGTACCCCAATTTGGTTGTTAAACACATTTCTCCACTAGCCAGCAGAGAAAATAAAACAGTAGCCCATCATAGTTTATTCTAAAAAACTTAACTGGGGTTAAGTGAGGGGGGGATACAAAACAAGATTCATCATGCTGATCAACACTAATATGGTAAAGTCTACCCCCATGCAAAAGTTATTGTTGTTTAACATGCGGTATTATTATTATTATTATTATTATTATTATTATTATTATTATTATTATAACTAAAAGGCAATAACACTTTAATGTAACAAACAACAGTTTCTAAACAAAATACACAGATTTGACATAATATATGCAGAATGTTTGAATATCATCTGTGCTGTGACCCTCGCCAGGAGAAGCGGAATGATGATGGATGGATGGATGGATGAATATCATCTGTACAAATGACAATCTGTACAAAATCTATTTTTCCTGCTGGTGATGAAAATTAAAGAGCAGAGCCAGGGGCACGCCCCCATCAGATCACACTCTGCTAACTACTTTGCTTAAAAATATTTTTAAGTTGTTTAGGCAGGAGAAAGGCAGACAAAAATCATCAAGCACGTTGTAGCAGCTTTATAAATATAAATAAATGACCAACAAAATAGTTATATAGCGCTCTGTAACTATGGGGGCTGGTGACTTCTAAATCACAAGAGGTACAACTACAAACCTGTTGTTTCATCAATCTGCCATGCAAAAAAAGAAACTTCATTAATTTCTTTCTTGATCTCTTCCAGCACAGTAAAGGAAATGGATGAAATCAAGTCATTCTGTATTAAAAGTCATTCTATATATATATATATATATATATATATATATATATATATATATATATATATATATATATATATATATATATATATATATATATAAACACACACACACACACACACACATACGGCTCTGGAAAAAATTAAGAGACCACTGCAAAATTATCAGTTTCTCTGGTTTTACTATTTATAGGTATGTGTTTGGGTAAAATGAACATTTTTGTTTTATTCTATAAACTACTGACAACATTTCTCCCAAATTCCAAATAAAAATATTGTCATTTAGAGCATTTATTTGCAGAAAATGACAACTGGTCAAAATAACAAAAAAGATGCAGTGTTGTCAGACCTCGAATAATGCAAAGAAAATAAGTTCATATTCATTTTTAAAACAACACAATACTAATGTTTTAACTTAGGAAGAGTTCAGAAATCAATATTTGGTGGAATAACCCTGATTTTCAAGCACAGCTTTCATGCGTCTTGGCATGCTCTCCACCAGTCTTTCACATTGATGTTGGGTGACTTTATGCCACTCCTGGCGCAAAAATTCAAGCAGCTCGCCTTTGTTTGATGGCTAGTGACCATCCATCTTCCTCTTGATCACATTCCAGAGGTTTTCAATGGGGTTCAGGTCTGGAGATTGGGCTGGCCATGACAGGGTCTTGATCTGGTGGTCCTCCATCCACACCTTGATTGACCTGGCTGTGTGGCATGGAGCATTGTCCTGCTGGAAAAACCAATCCTCAGAGTTGGGGAACATTGTCAGAGCAGAAGGAAGCAAGTTTTCTTCCAGGACAACCTTGTACTTGGCTTGATTCATGCCCAAAGCTGCCCAATTCCAGCCTTGCTGAAGCATCCCCAGATCATCACTGATCCTCCACCACATTTCACAGTGGGTGCGAGACACTGTGGCTTGCTTCCTCTCCAGGTCTCCGTCTAACCATTAGACGACCAGGTGTTGGGCAAAGCTGAAAATTGGACTCATCTGGGGGTGCTTCAGCAAGGCTGGAATCTTTGTCTTTGTGAAGGATGAATCAAGCCAAGTACAAGGTTTTCCTGGAAGAAAACTTGCTTCCTTCTGCTCTGACCATGTTCCCCAACTCTGAGGATTGGTTTTTCCAGCAGGACAATGCTCCATGCCACACAGCCAGGTCAATCAAGGTGTGGATGGAGGACCACCAGATCAAGACCCTGTCATGGCCAGCCCAATCTCCAGACCTGAACCCCATTGAAAACCTCTGGAATGTGATCAAGAGGAAGATGGATGGTCACAAGAAGCCATCAAACAAAGCCGAGCTGCTTGAATTTTTGCGCCAGGAGTGGCATAAAGTCACCCAACATCAATGTGAAAGACTGGTGGAGAGCATGCCAAGATGCATGAAAGCTGTGCTTGAAAATCAGGGTTATTCCACCAAATATTGATTTCTCAGCTCTTCCTAAGTTAAAACATTAGTATTGTGTTGTTTAAAAATGAATATGAACTTATTTTCTTTGCATTATTCAAGGTCTGACAACACTGCATCTTTTTTGTTATTTTGACCAGTTGTCATTTTCTGCAAATAAATGCTCTAAATGACAATATTTTTATTTGGAATTTGGGAGAAATGTTGTCAGTAGTTTATAGAATAAAACAAAAATGTTCATTTTACCCAAACACATACCTATAAATAGTAAAACCAGAGAAACTGATAATTTTGCAGTGGTCTCTTAATTTTTTCTAGAGCTGTGTGTGTGTGTGTATATATATATATATATATATACTGTGTGTGTGTTTGAAACATATGTACATACACATACACCACACATATACACATACACATACACACTATATATATCCACACACACACACACACACACACACACAGTGCCTTGCAAAAGTATTCAGACCCCTGACCAGTTCTCTCATATTACTGAATTACAAATGGTACATTGAAATTTTCGTTCTGTTCGATATTTTTTTTTTAAAACACTTAAACTCAAAATCAATTATTGTAAGGTGACATTGGTTTTATGTTGGGAAATATTTTTAAGAAATACAAAACTGAAATATCTTACTTGCTTAAGTGTTCAACCCCTACACAACAATATTTGGTAGAGCCACCTTTCGCTGCAATAACAGCTTTAAGTCTTTTGGGGTAAGTATGTACCAGCTTTGCACACAGTGTCGGAGTGATTTTGGTCCATTCTTCTTGGCAGATTTTCTCCAGGTTGTTCAGGTTGGTTGGACGACGCTTGTGGACCGCAATTTTCAAATAGTGCCACAGATTCTCAATTTGATTGAGATCAGGACTTTGACTGGGCCACTGTAGGACATTTACCTTTTTGTTCTTGAGCGACTCCAATGTTGCTTTGGCCTTGCGCTTGGGATCATTGTCCTGCTGCAAGGTGAATTTTCGCCCAAGCTTCAGTTTTTTAGCGGACTGAAGCAGATTCTCTTGCAGCATTTTCCTGTATTTTGCTCCATCTATTCTTCCTTCAGTTGTAACAAGATGCCCAGTCCCTGCTGATGAAAAGCATCCCCACAGGATGATGCTGCCACCACCATACTTCACTGTAGGGATGGTGTGTCTTGAGGCATGGGCAGTGTTAGGTTTGCGCCACACATAGCGCTTTGAGTTTTGGCCAAAAAGCTCTATCTTGGTCTCATCTGACCACAAAACCTTTTCCCACATCGCAGCTGGGTCACTCTCATGCTTTCTGGCAAACTCCAGACGTGCTTTCAGATGGTACTTTTTGAGTAATGGCTTCTTTCTTGCCACCCTCCCATACAGGCCAGTGTTATGCAGAGCTCTTGATATGGTTGACTGGTGCACCATTACTCCACTCCCAGCCACTGAACTCTGTAGCTCCTTCAAAGTGATTGTTGGCCTCTTTGTGGCTTCTCTCACAAGCCTCCTTCTTGTTTGAGCGCTGAGTTTTTTCTTGGCAGTGCCTGGGTGGTGTGATGCAGCTTCCACTTCCTGATTATTGATCCAACTGTGCTCACTGGGATATCCAAACACTTGGATATTATTTTGTACCCTTTCCCTAATCTGTGCATTTGTATTACTTTATCTCTAACTTCTGTAGAATGCTCTTTGGTCTTCATTTTCCTTCAGATTCACAGCCTTACCAGTGATCCTTCAGCAGTGGGGTTTTTATCCAGAAAATGTGACAGCAACTTTAATGGTTCACAGGTGGAGGCCAATGGTAAGGTAATTGTGTCCTCGTTTGGGCAATTTTTCTTTCATCGGTGCAAACTGGGAGCTTCCACAGCACAGGGGTTGAATACTTATGCAAGCAAGATATTTCAGTTTTTTCTTTTTCTTAAAAATATTTCCCAACATAAAACCAATGTCACCTTACAATAATTGATGCTGAGTTTCAGTGTTTAAAAATAAAATATCAAACAGAACGAAATTTCAATGTACCATTTGTAATTCGGTAATATGAGAGAATTGGTCAGGGGTCTGAATACTTTTGCAAGGCACTGTGTGTATATATGTGTGTGTGTGTGTATCTATATAATATGTATGATTTTTGACATCCTAGTAAACCTTTAAAAAGGCCTGCACAAGACAAGCAGCAGCTGGGGCCAAAAAGACGATAAAACAGTGTTTAAATATATTGTGTTTTTAAAATGTTCCTACCGTTACGATGGATTTTTTTTTTTCCGGCCACATCAGCAGGGGGCGAGTTTGAGTTGCTCCTGCAATTAAAACCAAGGTTTAGACTGCGCCACCTGTCATTGCTAGTACTGTGGTAGAGTTTGCAATGGAGGCTTTTCTCTGAGGAGAAAAAAAATACTCCCTGGGCTCCTCCAATTAAAACATGTGCTCAGGTCCCGTGATCTGCTACTAATGATGCAAACAAGTACTGTAATTAATAGCAAATAGGAGTTTATAACAGTGACTAACGTTAGCAGCAGTGTGACTGCAACAGAAGATGATTCATTAAATATAGGCTAGGTAATTGTTAGTTTTAGTTATTGTATTAATTAAATTATATTCAGATGGTTGGTTATGCTTTTTTTTTTTTTTTTTTTTTTAAACAAGGACATTAGTAGATCGTGTTGCTGTGGGGCCATGAACGGGTTTAAGTTCAAAAACAACTCTAAATAAAATGTTACTGCTATTAAGAACTGGCAATAATCTGAAGCGGTGCTATTGCAAAATAACAGAATCCTGTTTTTACTTTAGAAATGTTTTTTGTTCATTAAAACTTGTCGTTCCTGTCACAAAGACGGCCGAAGTGGGCGGCGTCAGAACCAGGAAAGTAATGAAATACACAAAACACAGGACGGATGAAATGAAATGATGAAGACGCCTGTTGGCGCCGGTTTAATACAAAATAAAAAGTTTAAACAAACACGAAAAACACAGGACACGGCACTCTACGCCAAAATAAATAGACAAACAAAAAAACAGACTAAACTTAACAAAACGGTGCACGGACAGACACAGACAAACACGGTGAGCAGATACTTTCTCTCTTATTATTATTATTATTATTATTATTATTATTATTACTACTAATTTCCTCCGTCTCCAATCCCGTTCTCCGCTCACCGAACACCCCACCCCCAGTATGTGACAACGTGCATCTATATATACTATTGTGCTGGGATTCAATTACCAATTAATTATTCACTTGAATCCCAGCACGTGAATTAATAAAGTGCAATTCCCTGTGCTCACATATTACTACATTTTACTCGCACGTGAAGTGCTGTGCAATCCTCGTGCCTAAATACACATATACATTTTTAAACACTCGTGTTACACAGACCTGTTTATATCCCGTGTACCAATGTCTATACACCAACATTTAAACACACCACACGCAACACATAACAGATAATATACACAGGGGTGGGCACTTTGTTACATATACCCCCTCCTGTGCAAAGCACACATGGCCTCAATGGCCACCTCCCCCCTTAAAAGCCCAAAAGTCCCGCCCAAAGTCCTTGGCCAGGACCAGAGGCTTCCAGGGGCCCACCGGTCGTAATGCTGTCAGCGGGGTAGCATTCTCCTGCCAGGGTAGTCCTAGCAGTGGAAAGGCTGCTTGGGGTGTGGTCTCCTGACCTTCCCCCTTCTTCGGCGGCGAAACTGCTGCTGGGGTTGGCGGTCTCCAGACCTCCTCCCCCTTCTTCGTGGCCGGCAGCTCCCCTTCGTGGGGTTCCGGCCACAGTACTTCCGGCTGTGATGCGGAGCGGCGGGCAACCCCAGGCGATGCAGAGCGGCGGGCAACCCCAGGCGATGCAGAGCAACAACCCCAGGCGATGCAGAGCGGCGGGCAACCCCAGGCGATGCAGGCTGGCATCCTTGGGCGAAGCGAGGCTGGCATCCTTGGGCGAAGCGAGGCTGGCAGTCAGGACAAGCTGGGGTGCGGGTGTTGGCCCTCTTTTCGGCCACTGCAGCCGGGAGGTTCTTCCCCGTGCTTCCCTCAGCAGCCTATGCAAGGGCTGCTGAGGACCGCCAGCATCTAGTCCTGGCCCTTCTGGTGCAGGGAGAGGCAGCTCCTGCTCCTCTCCCCCTGATGGAGGTGGAGGCAGAGGAAGCTCCAGCTCCTCTCCTCGTGATGGTGGGGGAAGTGATACCAGCAGGCATTCACCCTCTGCTGGTGGGGGAAGTGATACCAGCAGGCATTCACCCTCTGCTGGTGGGGGAAGTGATACCAGCAGGCATTCACCCTCTGCTGGTGGAGGAAGTGATACCAGCAGGCATTCACCCTCTGCTGGTGGGGGAAGTGATACCAGCAGGCATTCACCCTCTGCTGGTGGGGGAAGTGATACCAGCAGGCATTCACCCTCTGCTGGTGGACAGGGACCCAGCAGGCATTCACCCTCTGCTGGTGGACAGGGACCCAGCAGGCATTCACCCTCTGCTGGTGGCGGAGGCAGAGGCAGCTCCTGCTGCTCTGCTCCTGCCGGTGGAGGTGGCGGAGGCAGAGGCAGCTCCTGCTGCTCTCCCCCTGCCGGTGGAGGTGGCGGAGGCAGAGGCAGCTCCTGCTGCTCTCCCCCTGCCGGTGGAGGTGGCGGAGGCAGAGGCAGCTCCTGCTGCTCTCCCCCTGCCGGTGGAGGTGGCGGAGGCAGAGGCAGCTCCTGCTGCTCTCCCCCTGCCGGTGGAGGTGGCGGAGGCAGAGGCAGCTCCTGCTGCTCTGCCCCTGCCGGTGGAGGTGGCGGAGGCAGAGGCAGCTCCTGCTGCTCTGCTCCTGCCCGTGGAGGTAGGAGCGGCGTGTAGTCTCCTGGTGGTGGAGGTGGGAGCGGTGTGTAGTCTCCCCTTGATACAGGGGACTGGTGCGGCTCTCCCTCACTTGCAGGGGACTGGTGCGGCTCTTCCTCCCTTGCAGGAGACTGGTGCGGCTGTGGAGACAGCGGTGGGACCTCTGCCTTCCTCTTCCCCTTTCCCCTTCTCTGCCACCTCCTCACCTTCCTCTCCTGCGGCAGTTCCTCCTCTCCTTCCTGGTAGGGGCAGCGCACCACCGGGTGCCCAAACTCCCCACAGGCAAGGCACCAGCCCTGGTCCTCCAGACCACCGAGGAACTCCTCCAGGTCCTGGCAGCCATCTCTCCAGTCCCAGCCTTCCATGTTTTATTTTTTTTTTTTTTTTTTTTGTTGTTGCTGTGGTTTCTTTTGTTTTTTTGTTAATTTTTTTTTTTTGACAAAACACCTCTCCTGGTCTGACGCTTGGAGGCGCTGTTATCCCACGCAGGACACCACGTGTCACAAAGACGGCCGAAGTGGGCGGCGTCAGAACCAGGAAAAGGAATGAAATGCACAAAACACAGGACGGATGAAATGAAATGATGAAGACGCCTGTTGGCGCCGGTTTAATACAAAATAAAAAGTTTAAACAAACACGAAAAACACAGGACACGGCACTCTACGCCAAAATAAATAGAGACAAACAAAAACAGACTAAACTTAACAAAACGGTGCACGGACAGACACTGACAAACACGGTGAGCAGATACTTTCTCATTATTATTATTATTATTATTATTATTATTATTATTATTACTACTAATTTCCTCCGTCTCCAATCCCGTTCTCTGCTCACCGAACACCCCACCCCCAGTATGTGACAACGTGCATCTATATATACTATTGTGCTGGGATTCAATTACCAATTAATTATTCACTTGAATCCCAGCACGTGAATTAATAAAGTGCAATTCCCCGTGCTCACATATTACTACATTTTACTCGCACGTGAAGTGCTGTGCAATCCTCGTGCCTAAATACACATATACATTTTTAAACATTTGTGTTACACAGACCCGTTTATATCCCGTGTACCAATGTCTATACACCAACATTTAAACACACCACACGCAACACATAACAGATAATATACACAGGGGCGGGCACTTTGTTACAGTTCCTTATTAAAATTCATTTTCAGCTTCCATAGTGAAGCTTGTTGTGTATTACTCATTCAAGCAAACCAAATAGGTATTTGCTTGAGACGTTTTTCAAGTCAAGTAAACTTATTTGTTTATAAAGAATTACAATACTTTAATCTTACTTCAAAAACATGCACCTGTATCATAAGGTAATTAAACTGTTTGCTTATACTTTCCCCGCCGTTCTGCTCACTGTCAGCCCTGGTTAAAGATAGAAGTAATGGATTTGATCCAAAGCAAGTGTAAAACGTGCCTGAATCTTAAAGTAAAAAATATAAAAATTTTAAAACTAGCAGGAAAATGTTTTGAATTTGGTTTCTTTTTTTTACAACTAAGCAATCAACTTTACAAATAACCCAAAATGAAAATGTTTAAAACAGAGTGGAGTGGAAGAAAGGCTTTATCTGGCTTCATTAGTTGGACTCGTTGCGGTTCGTTTTCTAAGCGGACTTTGCTGTTCACGCTTCACACTAAACGTACTGAACCATGCCAAGTGCAGACCAAGCCCTCTAAACGGACCCAGTGTTAACACACACACACACACACACACACACACACACACACACACACACATGTATATATATACATATATGTATATATATATATATATATATATATATATATATATATATATATATATATATATATATATATATTGTATTAATTCAATTTGGTGACGCCCTCGTATTGACGCTACAGTCGTATATCAGCTTTATAATAGAGGCCACCCTCAAATAAATGCCACCATCAATAAAGAAACATTAAGGTATTTTTTTCACCCCCTGCTAAAAAAACAAACAAAAAACAAGTAAACAACTGAACCCGCAACACTGACTCTGTACGCCCCTCAGTCGGCACGTAAATTACAAACGAATGTACGTGAACACATAGTAGGCACATTTTATTTTATGGTAGGACAGTTCTGAAAAAAAATGCAAGATAAACTGCGTACAGAACAGCAGTCCTTCTGAAGCTCTTATAGGTGGTTTTGTTTTTAGTTCAATTGTAATTCCCATACTCAAGCCCGTACAAATAAAAACAATGTGCTTGCTATCTATGAGAAGATTTAGTTTTGATTTCTCTTGCAGAGAAATTACAAACAAGCAAGATACAGTGAGAAAAAAAAACAAAGTGTGATTGTGGAAGGGTGATTGATGATTCACTGACACATGGGAGACAGAAAGGTGTACTTGCAACATCACACAGGTGTCCAGTTTTATTATTTCAGACTCTTTGGTTGGTGATTTTGTTTTAGCCTGCAGAGGGCGCTGTTGTCCATGGCCTGGTTACCAACTATGATAAGCGAGAAACATACAAGTCCAGGTGCACTCGCAGGTGCTCAAAAGAGTAAGGTGAAAGAAAAAATTAAAATAAAACACAATAACCAAACTACAAATAAAAGGTGCTGCACTCGGCAGCGTCACCCCAGCTGTCGCTGCCCGCACGGCTTGGGTCTCCACCCTACTCTGCTGCTTCCTCAGCTACCTGGCACAATATCGGGGTCTGCCCAAGGAATCCCCATTCTCTCTCTATCTTTTCTGCATCTTCTCACAGTAGTCTCGTTCTTTTCTCTGAGTTTCTGTTCCGACCACAGCCAGTACTAGCCGCGCTTTCACGGCTTCATAGGGCTGACAATTCCCCCAAGACCTTGCCTCTCAGAGAGAGGGAAAGCCACACACCCCCTTTCCCACCTCTCCGTGTCACTGCCATGACCCACAGGTGGATGTTGGATGGCTGCTGCCCTCCTCCTGCAGCACCATGAACACGCCAGCAGAGTGAGCACAACTCTCTCCCCCCCTGCTACAAGGATATGTAGTAGTTTTTTACAGAAATCAAACTGATATTCTGAGGTCATTTTTGGGGCAGAAAAATATCTACGTCACACTCTTGGATTTAACTGCTACATCAGCATTGCCCCACCCCTTAACAACCAATACACACTCCTGATTCGCTAGTACAGTACTCCCCCGACCTTCCAACTCCCACCTAACAGGCTCCGGTAACTGTCGCCGATTAATGTACTGTAGTCAACGTAGGTTAGCCACACACACTGCTACACACAGGTAGGCTACAGTATTACAGAAAATAAGCAACCGCGATACTTCTAAAATGTAATAAAATATTGCAGCATTTAAAAATCATAGTATTATTAATAAAGGTCACTCTTGTATAAAGGCCGCCCTCTAAGCGCCACCGTCCTTTTGATCAATTTAAAATAATTTGGCGCAGCAGCGTTTGAAGTAATACAGTGTTTGTGTTATATATATAAAAATTGGGCCAGTTAAAATTGTATCCAAGCCAGTAACAGGGATCTTGCCTGTGGGTTTGTGGGTGCGTGCATTCTCTGCTGAGTGACAGGAGGGAGATCGAGACAAAGGTTGAAGTTGACACATCCCGCAGGTGCGCAGGATTTATTTGCACACACACACACACACACACAGTGAGAACAGCTAATGCATGGAGGTCCCACTTGCTCACCTCTCTATACTTTATGGGAATCTACCATCCCTGAACTAATCTTTATGTATCAACACAAACCCCAACTCTGGTGGTCGGTGGTTTTGGCTTCTTATTTTGACTCCTATCCCGGTTCACCAGCACAGCGATTGGGAGATTTCCGCAACGTATTTCGGTAACTGTGTTCGGGTAGCGTGGATGATCTTCAGCCCGTTGTCCTTGGCTTTGCAGCAGCCCCGAGGTGAACAAATAGGACTTCCTTATACCTAACGCCGTGCTGGAACACACCTACCTGCTGATTGTCCACAGCTGGCAATCACACAAGCAGACAGGCTGTCCCAGGAACGTCAGGTACTTCATTAATCATTTCTAATAATTACACATATTTACGCAACACTATTTACAATATATACACAAAACCCACTCTTAGCCTACCAGTCCTATTTGTTGAGTTACAGTCACAGACCCTTACTACAACAGCTGGATGAGCTGCGTCTGGTTATAAGAACCTGCTTAGTGTGTTAAACCTGAACAGACAGGCTGTGGCAGGAACCTGGTGATGCTGATAGCTGCATGTAGGCGGCTTTTGGCTTTCTCAAGCATGTGTGGAACACGCGGGTACGAAGCACCACTGTTTGATGCAGTTATTACAACCAGGGCATGCGTTTGGTCTCACGGTGGACGAGATGCTGCAGCAGCGGTCTCACCACTTGCAGGAATCCACGAAGGAGCTGGTTCTCTTACTTCCCAAACAACCACCTCCAGTGCGCAAGCCAGCGGCAAACTGGCCCCGCAGCCAAGGTAAAGTTCAGAACCGGCCCGCGGCTGCTCTCCACGGAGGCTTTAATAACTTCCACCACCCGGCACAGGGACAAAAGCTTCAGGCCAAGCCACAAGCCAATCAGCAGCCCTAGGAGTTTGCCAAAGGACCTGGGCCCCTTTTCGGGGAACCTTCTGGAGTATTGGCATCAGTGCATCATGTACATCTGGGTGCTTACTACTGTTCAAACCGGCTACTCTGCAGTTCAAGCACTGACTCCCTCCCTTTTGGGGCGTGACTGCAACATCAGTCACAGACCCGTATGATGCCGTGGTGGTGTCTCAGAAAGTAGCAGCTCTGCTGAAAAAAGTGGCTATTGGCTACTCCCTTCAGTTGGAGGAAGGGTTCTACTGCAAGTACTTCCTAATGCCCAAGCGGGATGGTGACCTCAGACCAGTCCTCAGACAGGTCAACCTATATCTGAGCCGAAAGAGTTTAAAAATGTAACAGCTTTTAGTAAATTAGGCCAGACGATGCCCATTTCCACATCCATACAAAACCAGCGCACTGGAAGTACTTGCGGTTCGCCTTTCAGGGAACAGTGTATGAGTTCCACGTCTTGCAATTTGGCCTCTCTCTAGGCTTCTTGAAGTGCATGGAAGTTATCGTGGCCCATTAAGACTCTTGTCTCAAATCTGAGGTTTTAGTCCTAATCGCCAGGGGATTACCTTGAATTCAAGCCCTGTACCATGCCTGTGCTGTCTGTATTTTGGAAGATAATGCCCTCCAGGCGGAAAACACCTGTGGGAGGCTGGGGGTTTAACAGGTTAAAACTATATTTGCTTATTAAGGAGTTCTTTACTTAGAAAATACTAACTAGGGTTGTCGCTACACCAGAATGTAATATTAAGTTTGTGTATGTGGAGATGGTTTAAACATCTAAGTGCTGACCAAAAGCACATCCATACACAAAAGCACCTTCGCACCAAAAAAAGTATTTTACTTTTGAATTTACTGACTTTCATTGATGAAAACTAGTCCACATCTGGACACTTTTGACCAACTGTGAGGACACCTGATTTTTAATCCCATGCACAAATCATGCTTTAAAATCCTTACACTCTTTGGTAAGACCCACTGCATCCCTGATATCACTGTCAGCTGTTACAATAAAAGGAGACAATTGCAAGTTAAGATTATTGGTTAGGTTCATAAAAAAACAGTTTTAAAATGTTCTCTGTTTCAGCCTGTGTAAGAAATCAGAGGACCCAGATAGCATGTGTTTGGGTTGAAAAGGTCATTTTCTGATTTCCCCTTAAGAAACAAATCAGTGTTTTCACTCCATGTGCTGTTTTGCCTTGTTAATTTGTATGTAAATTGTGCTTGATCTGTGCTGCACATAGTCAAATGAACATGTTTAGGGTTTGCTGAGAATGATGTTGTCCATAATCTCCAAATAAAGCTAAAACTTAAATTTATCTGCATTCTGCAAACTGTTCTTGCTGTTTTCCCAGTGTAAATATGTTATAATATAATATATTATTATAATATAATATATATAATAAATATTATATAATATGTAATATTGAGGATTGGGCAGAAAAGCAGCTCATTTGTTTCTATTTTCTGTTTGAGTGACAGTGTAAACTATACTAAACAGACAACCATTTTACTTTCATTTCGTTTATTTGTGTTTTTTGTGTTTTACAGAAAAATACTGCGGTTTTAGAAAAGGATATAAGCTATTTTTACATTTCTATTAATAACTTTGTTTTAGTGCAGTAAAAGGGCACTTGTTTAATGTACTGTAGTACTGCTACAGGTTAACTTCAGCAACTTTACACAGTCATTTCAGGCAGATGTTTGCATTCACAGTGATAGAGATTACTTTTTGTTCAGTCTGTTCCTTAATGTTTATTTTTTATAAACAAATAAATTATTGGAACATTTTCTAGAAAACCAATCAAATAAAGGGCCTTGCTTTGCTCATACTCAAATTAATGTATTATTTACTTAGACATGATTGCTACATGTAGCCAGAGATTTGACATGCTATATTTATTTTTCTTAGCCTCTTGCTTAAAAAAAAAAAAAAAAGAATGCTGGTAAACTGAAAAAAATAAGCCATTGGAACAAACTATAGCAACTTCAGAAACAAATTTGATGGTGTATTTTACTAGCAGGTGGTTTTTGAAAAATATAGCTGTGTATGCAGTTATGAAGTAGCTTTGTTCTTATTTCCAGAACCTGATGAGATTAAGCTACAGTGGAGGCTATTTGTATGATTTCATAATCCTACTTTCCAAGAGAACAACAATTCTACAATTTGCAGTGATCATTTTGATCGTAATGCATTTCATTGTATCCCTTAGGATCACAATCATCACTAAATAAATTATCCAAAACTAAACTACAAATGCATGTGTTTGTTCACAATGAATGCGAAATAGGAGATCCAGGAGTGATCTTTAAATGATATTGTACAAGCTTTATTTTGCAGAAATTGATGAAGAGGATTTACTTATTAAACTTTGGCTTACACAAATACAAATTCATTTCAGGGATGGAAATAAGCCGCCGCCTTCATGGCAGTTCCAGTATAGACTAACTAAACTGAGGGGTGTTATCATGTTTATGCAGGTGTTTGTACATGTTAGCAGGTCAATTTAACCTCTGGTTGATGATGATTATGATGTCGTGCCAGACTGGGAGATGGATAGTACGTTGCTCACACTTTCCTTCAGTGGAATCATGGTGCCTCTCCTGTTGTTTTTCCTTGTCTGCAGCTACCTTAATGGCTTGGAGCGCATTGCGGAACCCAACTATCTGCCCACCCAGCAAGATGTGCTTAGAGTCAGAGTCCCAACAACAGGGATCATTGAGTACCCTTTTGACTTGCAAAGCGTTATTTTCAGGTAGACAGCCTGTTGCAGAAACCCATTCTTCATTTTGAATGTGTTTTAAGAGATACTTATGTATCCACCCAGCCATGTCAGAGCATGAAATTGTCCAGTTATGAACTTAGTGAATGTCAGTAGTCAGTAGTGTCAATTTCAATGCACTGGAACTAGTTCATGTGTTGCCATGATATTGTCCTTGGAATGCAGTGATTGTTAAATGTTAAAATGCCCTTGTTTGCTGATTCACATGCATTATCCAGTTTTACTAAATTGTGTAAAGTGCATCTGTCAAATGTGAATTCATATAAAGTCTGTTTAAGAAAAAATAAAACCCTAGCTGTTTGATACCCCAAAAGAGTGACATTTCCCTTTTTTTTTTCCAGGATGGTGGATGTTGGAGGGCAGCGATCGGAAAGAAGAAAATGGATTCACTGCTTTGAAAATGTGACGTCCATCATGTTTCTGGTTGCCCTCAGTGAGTACGATCAAGTACTCGTGGAGTCTGACAATGAGGTGGGTTGGAATGGAAACAAATCTAATTTGTTTCAGTGTATTTGAAAGAAATGGAAATTAAAGGAACATTTTTGCATGGTGAACTTTGCTCTGTGGTGTTGGGGTCATTTCAGGATCATGTCTATCATTTTGAAATTTCCTAAAGTATTCTTTGTAAACAGTGGATTAAGGAAGCGCTGCAGTAATTAGAAGTAGTCACAATTTTGTATGTTTTGAAAGTTCTGCACCTGTTCTGTTTGACGTAGTGTTGGGAGCGATGATGGAGAAGACAATTTAAACGTTGCACATTGTTGAGTTCTCACTACTGATATATCTTTTTTTTATAATCTGTGTTTGTGTGAAATTAGCCCTTATGACAGGTAATTATTTTAATCAGTGCAGTGTGTGTGTTTTATACATTATTTTAAAAGTCGGTTACCACAGATAACCCTTTTGAGTATAAATGTGTTAAACTGTGTCCTCCATTCTAGGGAAGGCATGGTTTGTTTTAGTTGCTGCCATAGGGTTTATACAGCTGTTTCTGATTTCAATTAGTTTGTACTTACATTAATAATAATAATAATAATAATAATAATAATAATAATAATAATAATAATAATAATAATATCTTTATTTTTATGTAGCGCCATTCATAGTGGACCACCATCACAAAGCTCTTTACAAAATACGAGACTAGGGTGTGTGACCTATGTATCAGTTACCAAAAGACAGATCACAAGGAGGTTAAGTGGCTTGCTAAGGGTCACACAATGAGTCAGTGGCTGAGCAAGGATTTGAACAGGGGACCTCCTGGTTACAAGCCAGTTTCACTGGACCACACAGCCTCATGGAACCTCTGTATTCTACCACAAGAGAGACATTTGCATTGTTTGTGCTAACCTACAGTAACAGTGAAGGCTCTGAAACCCGATCAGCCCGTCCAGAATTCTACTGCACTTACACGCCCACAGTAAATCCTGGCTCTGATTGCTGAAAAATCAGCTGGCATTTCACTGTCATATTGTCTTTCACAGTATTGGAGCTTTAGGATATTATATCATGTGATATTTAAGTACTTATTGCATGTTAATAATTAGTTTAACTTGTCCCCTTCTTATTCGTGATCTTTAGCAGTCTGGTATTTTGAATACATTTTTTTTATTCATTTTTCCAATTTCCTTCCAATTTGGAATGTCCATTTATTATTCAACCTGGAGAGACGAAGATGAGCCAATGACTCCACAGCCGACCTAACCCCTACCCCTCATAGCTTGGATTCAAACTGGCGATCTCCAAGCTATAGGGCGCATCCCGCACTCCGGTCAGTGCCTTTACCAGATGCACCACTCGGGAGACCCCTTTGAAGACATTCGCAATCATTTACATTGTTCTTTTACGAGAAAATTCACAGGGAACTACATATTAGACAATGGGTACATTTAACAGACGTCTGTGATAACCGTGAAAAACTGCAGCCTTAACCGATGAGCAAATGTTGCAAGTTGTAGTCTTGTTTTCTTCATTCCGAGATATTGTGAAATATTGGAAATGTACCTTCCGGTTGCCCTTGTGCCAAGGCCTTTAGAAGTACTCACTGCCATTTTTCAAGATTTATTTTTCATGTGCCGTTTTTTTTGATAAATCGATTAAAACCCATAGATTTTTACCTAAAAGCTGGTATATATATTCTTACTCAGAGGTGGAAAAATAGGCTGTTAACTACTTTTCTTTTTCGAGGCGAGTTAGTGCAGCATGGAATTCGACAATCTCTTTTGAGTGGTAAACAAGACCTTTCATTCTGCCCGTTCCTTTGTGGTGATAATAGTGTGGGATGCAACCCTTTTTGAAATAAAAAAAACAAAAACCTCACTATGGCATCAAAGTCAAAATGAATGAATGTTTGGAAGGCATCGATCTTTAATTTCACCACCCTACTCACAAAGAACAAATTGATGTTCCTTCTCTTGCTAGCAAGTTCGCATTGGTTTGTTGTATCTAACGACCAAAAAATTAGACCTTCTGTTGGTAATTAGTACAGATTTAGTTTATTTCAGTAAACTTGATTATTCAGCTAACATTCCTGACGCTGAAAAACATGTTTTTGTCTCATCCGGGTAATCTCCCTTCTTTGCCCAAAAGCTTTTCAACTTAATATGCATGAATCAAGATTGGATCTCCTAGCTCAGTCCTCCCCTGATACTAATTTACATGGTAGTGCTTTTCAGTCACATCTTCTGAACAAAGACCTGAGAGAAGTGGAAGGCTATGTTAATCCTTTGTGAGCCGGAAATGCACCCTGCATACATAAACTTGATTAATTTATTTAAAGCAAACAAAATGACCCAAAACTAGTTCATATTATTTAAACAGTTCTGTAATTAATAAACATTTTGAAGTTCTAAGCATTTTTTAAAATGTTATTTATTTAAAATACAGTATTGTGCAATCAACAGTAAATGACTAAATAAATACCACAGTGTATTTGCCAATTTTTCTGTAATTCTCAGTGACAGAGATGAAAAAAAAAAAGCTGTTTCAGTTGGATGTTGACATTTTTACCTACAGAAACACCGTTTAGATAATTGTTACTAGTAAGGCGTAGTAATATTAATGGATCAGATAAGTAAGTTGGTCTATGATGTCATAGCCATGCGGTAAGACAATTATTACCGCAGGGTCATATGATCTTGTTCAGCCAATCGCACCACTTAATTTATCCAAGCCGTTTTTTCAATGGCTTTGAATTTGTGGCCAAATTCAACATTCCCACTCAACAATGTGTGGACGATGTGTTGTGTCAAGAAATACAAATGAAAACCAAACACGAAGGATGAAAAAATGCAATTTTTTTTTTTTTTTTTAAGGTCGGATTAGGACAAAGACCTCATTCCGAAAGGAAATACATTGTTTCCGAATCGCATTTGCTAGTTTATGTGATACGTATCCATTCTGCAAACAGTCCGAATCAGCTGGAGCTATATCTAAGACTTTGGGGACTTATATTGAAGTAACACAGTGCTGCTATAATCGTGGGTAGGTCCCTTCATTAGTTGGAAATGAGAGCAATTCCGTCTTGGGTTTCCTTTTCCCTGCAACCACTTACACAGCACAGAATTTTTTTTTTTTATTATTGAATGCAACATTAATCATAATAATAGATTCAAATGCAGCATGCGAAGGAAACATGTACAGTGTGAAAGATGTCTAGTACACAAAACAAAAACAGGTACAAGTTCCTTCCTTCCTTATGGAAAATTAGACAGACCATGTTTGTCACACAGACTAGTGTGTTTCCACACGGAGGTAATATAGCTAATATAATGCTTCACTGGGCATGCACCGGTATGTTTCAGAGTACATGTGAGGGTACATGTGGAAGTCATATTTTTTGGCTCAGTAGAGATGCTCGAGAACAGTGATTTTGGACATACTGCCAATAGAAAGTCTACACACACACACACACACAGTGCCTATAGAAAGTCTACACCCCCTTTCAGAATTTTCACCTTTTGTTGCCTCATAGCCTGGAATTAAAATGCATTCAAATTATTATTTTTTTTTCCATTTATCTACACATCCTACCCCACAACTTCCAAGTGAAAAAAATATTCTTGAAATTTGTAGAAAATTAATTAAAAATAGAAACTGAAATAGCTTGGTTGGATAAATGTCCACCTCCCCTTGTAATGGCAATCCTAAATTAGCTCAGGTGTAACCAATCGCCTTCAAAATCACACACCAAGTTAAGTGGCCTCCACCTGTGTTAAAATGTACTGATTCACATGATTTCAGGATACATTCAGCAGTTCCTGTAGGTTCTCTCTGCTGGGTAGTGCATTTCAAAGCAAAGACTCAACCATGAGCACCAAGGCGCTTTCAAAAGAACTCCAGAACAAAGTTGTTGAAAGGCACAGATCAGGGGATGGGTATAAAAAAATACCAAAGGCCTTGAATATCCTTTGGAGCATGGTCAAGACAATTATTAAGAAGTGGAAGGTGTATGGCACTGCCAAGACCCTGCCTAGATCAGGCCATCCTTCCAAACTAGATGACCGAGCAAGAAGGAGACTGATCAGAGAGGCTACCGAGAGGCCAATGGCAACTTTGCAAGAGCTACTGGCTTTTATTGCCAAGACTGGTCAAAGTGTGCATGTGACAACAATATCCCAAGCACTCCACAAATCTGGCCTGTATGGTAGGGTGGCAAGAAGGAAGCCACTACTCAAGAAAGCACACCTTGAATCCCGTTCTGAAGTATGCAAACAAAAAAAAAAAACTTTAGCCATGTGGCAAAAAGTTTTGTGGTCTGACGAAACTAAAATGGAACTTTTTGGCCTAAACGCAAAGCTTTATGTTTGCCGCAAACTCAACACAGCGCATCACCCTCAGAACACCATCCCTACTGTGAAGCATGGTGGTGGCGGCATCATGTTATGGGGATGTTTGTCATCAGCAGGGACTGGGGCACTTGTCAGGATAGAAGGGAAAATTAATGGAGAAAGGTACAGAGTCCTTGAGGAAAACCTGCTGACCTCTGCAAGAAAGCTGAAACTGGGATGGAAGTTAACCTTTCAGCATAACAACGACCCAAAGCACACAGCAAAAGCTACACTGGAGTGGCTAAGGAACAAAAAGGTAAATGTCCTTGAGTGGCCCAGTCAGAGCTCTGACCTAAATGCAATTGAAAATTTGTGACTTGAACATTGCTGTCCATCAACACAGAAACTTGATAAGGTAATTATTTAACCCAACTTTAATGAAGGTATTTAGAGCAGTGCAGGTCCGATAGCAGCTGGCCAGATATTTTCATTGTTTACTAACATGCAAGGGAAAAAGGTAGTGAACAAAACAACCTGGCAGTAAGACTCGCCCGACTCAGGACAAAGCTAAGAACGCTGTGCAGCCCACCTGATGTACAAGTGAAATTCCACCTCCCTACCGTATCCATGGTAAAGACATGCCCATTAACAATATACTATTTAATTATGTTACTGTATATTGATGGTAATCAGGAAGTCTTATCGTGCTACTGTACTGTTTTCATTTGGTTCAAACAAACTCACTTGTGAGGTGCTCAGTAAACATTAGGGATTACATTGCAACCGGTTAAACTGGTGAATATTTTTTTGTTCGGTTTGCTTTTTACAAATATATCTTTGTTTTAAGTCTGACTGAAGCTCAACATTGGATGTGTGTGTTTTTTGTTTGTTTTTTATCTGAAGGATTATTGAAGAAAAAGCTTCAAAAGTCCTGTTTTAAGCATTGTGGTTTTAATCTTCTTGTTATATGCCGCCAAGTGAAATGTGTTGAAAGGTGAATTTAAGGCATGTGAATAGGCATAAAGGTCACACAATATTTATGGAGTCATAACTTGTAGCCGTTATTTTTCAAAATCGAAGTCACAATTAAATACGTAAACAATATGGCACGACAGGGTGTGGGATATGCTCTAATATCCACACGCTTAAGGTTCGTTATAAGTCACGAGGCGAAGCCAAGTGGCTTTAACCACCCGGACGTGTCGATATCCTAAACCCTGAAGTGCTTTATTGCACTTATAAAATGGATCAACAAAAAAAAAAAACGTAAAAACATGTTTTAATTAACAAAAAAGTAATTGTTATTAAATATCCTTCCACCTCTGTCTAAATTTAAAACATTAAAAAAATATGCATTAATTAAAAAATAATTCCAGATGTTGAGTTGAACATTGCCATTGAAAGAGCAGTTTTGATTTGTTAATTCTTGATTTATTCATTATATTTTAAAGTAAAATATTACTGCCCATTTTATTCATGACACAGCACAAGTGAGTCTGCCTTTAAATCATGCACCACAACTAAGACAGTCTTTAAATCACGCAGACCCTTCCTCACAAGACCTGCAGTAGTATCAAGTGAGAGTGCGTTTTTTTTTTTTTTTTAAATCATCCTTTGTTATCCGGGGTAGTAACAGGAGGTATCCATACAAGATTTGTGTTACAGCTTCACAGTGGCGAAAAAGACGTTATTTGCATGGAATACCCGGACGGTTACTTATCAAACTGACTGCAATTTACAGCTTGGTAACGTGGAGAACTACTGGGCCAGTGTTAAGAAATAATTTAAAACAATGCAGGGTACAGCAGAAGACATGATTTCATCGTACCTGGACACATTTAAAAGGTATGACTGGAACTGACGAGATTAATTTATAAATGTTCAGCATCAGATCACACAGCTGCACAGGGGATGGGTCCGGTGGCAGTAGATAGACAGACCGAAGAACGGACAGTGGGAGCAACGGCAACAAAACATCTTTTAACCCCAAAGTCTCTTTTAAGATGGACCCAAAACTTTTGTGAAAAGCTGAAAGTTTAAGATACATATTTTAAACTATTTATTTTCAAAATGGGTTAGGGAAACACCGTAGTTCATGGAGAAGGAACTGAGCGATCAAAATGGCGAGTTTTTAATTTATTTTAATACTTTTGCTTTTTATCACTACTTTAATTAGTCATTGGTGTCCGGTTCAGATTAATTTAATATCTCATGTACACTTCGGTTTCCCAAAAGTTCAACATTTACATAAATCTCGTCAGTCATTTTTATTGCGATAAATTCCAATATGTCTGCCGTTTTTGTTTTTCAATACTAGGTGTTTGGAAAAAGTGCTGACCCATGGTGATATGCTGTAATATCAACACCCCCATGTGGCCTGTTTTGACCAATCAGGATAGAGTATTTAAAATACCCATACTTTACAGTGTAAAGTCATAACTTTAAGCCGTTATTTGTCAAAATTGAAGTCACAATTAAATACTTTTGCTTATCATACACTGCTATATGATAGTATACCAATATATTCAAACAAGGCAGGTATGTAATGATACATACTGAAGCTGTGTCTGCAGCAACAGATGATATTATCAGTTGTATGCAGGAGGTTTTGCATTTCATTTTAAAACAACTGCAAATGTATTCAAACTGGGTTTGAATACACTATGATGGTGTTTACATGACAGTTTTCCTCACAATGTTGTTGCCGTACTTTTCAGGAAATTGTGTTGCTATTTTGTTCAGATTTAGTAAAAACAAAGTTGGCCGTCCCAATACACATTACTCAATTCATAGTAATTTAGCGGAGGGGATATTTAAATTTCTGTATCTGCCTAGTAATTATGAAAAGAACGATTCTGATTTTAATTTGCAAGAGAAAAGAATGATCTTGTTGTGCACACTCCGAATTATCACTCATTACTTGTTTGTGTCTCGTTACCTTTCTAGCACACACACACACACATATATATAAATAAAAATTCTACTAAGTTCAAGTTTTACTGCTTAGAAAATACATACAGTGCCTTGAAAAGTATTCAGCCCCATCCCTTTTTTTCACATTTGAGTCTCAGAATGTGAAATAGATTGAATTAGGATTTTTTCCTACTGATCTACAAAGTCTTGAGCACCATGTCAAATCAATAGAAAAATTCCAAAAGCTTTCAACAATTTACTAAAAATGAAAAATGGAAATGATCAGATTAAAAAAGTATTCATACCCTTAGTAATTGCAAGCCTAAATTTGTGCAGGTGCAATATATTACCTCAACAAGTCACACAATTTGTTAATGGACTCCACCTGTTAGACATTAGTGGATCACCTGCTTTTCAATTAATCTATGAGGATAAATACCGCTCTCTGTATGGTCCCACAGTATGGTAGAGACTTTAAAAAAAAAAAGAATCCAAATGAAGACAAAAGCGCATTCTAATCAAGTCAGGGATGTGATTATAGAGAAGGGTACAAAACCATTTCAAAGGCATTAAACATCCCTAGGAGCTCAGCTGCAGTCCATCGTACAGCAGTGGGAAAAATATGAAACTACCACCACACTGCCTAGATCAGGCCAGGCACCACTTAGGGAAGCTACTGTGAGGCCAACTGTGACTCTGAATGAGTTGCAGAAGTCAGTGGGTGCGATAGACGATGATGTTCATGTATCAACAATATCAAAGGCTTTACATAAAATGGGCCTTTATAGGAGAGTGGCAAGGAAGAAGCCCTGGCTGAAAAAAAAAAAAAAAAATATCCTTGCCCGCAAAGAGTTCTTAAAACGTCACCTAGAAGATACTGCAGTTATGTGGCAGAACATTTTGTGGTTTGATGAGACTAAATTGGAACTTTTTGGCATGAACACTAAGCGGTATGTGTGGCGCAAATCAATCACTGAACACCAGCCAGATAACACCATCCCCACCGTAAAGTATGGCGGTGGTAGCATCATGTTACGGAGATGCTTTTCAGCAGCAAGGATATTGTCAGGATTGATGGGAGGATGAATGGTGCACAATACAGAGAAATCCTGGATAAAAACCTGCGCCCCTCTGCCAAAAAACTCAAACTGCAGAAGACGTTTGTCTGTCAACAGGACAGAAAATTGATGTCCATCACCATTCCCCAACTAACTTGACACAGCTTGAGCAATTGCAAGGAGAAATGGGCAAATATTGCTCCATCATGGTATGCAAAGTTAAGAGAGACTTATCCGAAAAGACTACTGGCTGTAATAGCTGCCGGAGGTGGTTCAACCAAGTATTGATCCAGGGGGATGAATACTTAAAAAGTTATGATTGAAAAAGTTACTATTTTCTTTCTTTTTTTGGGGGGGGGGGGGCGGACTCTCTGAAGAAGAATTTGTGACTCACAAATTCCCAATCTAATGCATCAAAATCCCAGGCTGTGAGACTTAAATGTGAAAAAAGGGATGGGGACTGAATACTTTTTCAAGGCACTGTATGCGTAACTGCTAAAAAAGAAATATTTAATTAAAGTATAAATGTACGTGGAAAATGTGGGAACACGGGGGGGTTACACTACAGTACAATAAAATATGGTATAATCCTTATGCCTATATGAATGTAAGATTAAGAATGGGGATATGTAAAAATATATACAAGGTCCTCAGCTCAACACGCACCAGCGACCCCCGTAGTCTGGCACAGTGTCTCCACAGTGTGTAAAGAAGCGGTTGGCTGATGACACACGTTTCGGAGGAGGAGCGTGTGTTCGTCTTCGCCGCTCCCGGGTCAGTGCAGGGGTGGTAGTGGTGAGTTGAGCCTAAATAATAATTTGCCATTTCAAATTGGGAGAAAATAAAAAATAATTGGCAACGACTAAATAAAAAAAAAAAAAAAAAAAAAAAGATGTAATGGTCGTCATCCAGCTTCATTTTTTTTTTTTGATAAAGAAGCAATTGTATACATCTACCATGTAACAAAAGATAATCTGCATGGTCAGGTAGAAAAAAAAAAAAAAAACGGCTTGCTGGATTGTTCAGGGAACAGGGATCACAAGGTTCATGTGCTGAGATGGGCAATGCAGACAACAGAAATGTTGAAGTATGTTCACAAATATACATCTAAGGGCTCAGTGGAATGCTAAGTGAAATATTCAGCACCCAGTAACTTGATGTTATGTCAGCTGCAAGGCTTAATAGGTGAAGATTTAGTCTTCCAAGCAGGGTAGCTGATATAGGGTTTTGGTTAGTAGATAACAAATGCCATATGTGTTTTGGGAAACTCCCTTCATGTACTACCACACGCATATTGCAGCTAAATGGACCCTGAGCTAATTGCAACGGCTGTACTTGCTCTGAAAGCATCGTGAATGGTGACACTGTCAGGAGAAGGATGTCACCTTTGTATCTAGGAATGCCTGCATTTATCCTCACCTGGATATTGATGTTATGGGTAGTGTATAACAAGAGAATTGTCTGTAGCTGGTTACATGGAACAGTATTTTGAACTGCTAAAATCTCATAAACCTGGTGTTTTTCTTATTGTGGAAACACTAAATCTCAATCTAACTCTGTCATTCAGTTTAACCTTCAACCTCAATATTGTCCTCATTGAGACCTGACGCTTTGAGAGATTGGTTTCACACGTACACAACCTCTAGGTCAAATTCGATTACGGGTACAAGACAAATAAATCATTTTATGGCAGTAACTTTGCAAGGCTGCTGCTGCTGCCTGACTTCATTTTTGCAGGGCTGTATAAACACTGCACACTAAATGTGTTGATGCCCTTGGACTCTGACCTCATATGGCTGCCATATTAAGGTTGTGTGACGTTTCACACAAAAATATAAAAAAAAAACATACATTACAAAATTGAAATGAACAAAATCCATAGGGCCTATTGTCCTATCAATTGTTACCGATTTTTGTGAGTCAAGTTTCAGTAAACCCTAAGCGTTTTATTCACTGGCCATGTCAGTGATACAGATGACATGCTATTTCCATTGCCTTACATTATGCCTTCCCAGGAATTATTTTTTTTGTTTACAAAATCACCCAGTTCCAGTTTAAAAAAAAAAAAAAAAAAAAAAAAAAAAAAAAAAAAAAAAAAAAAAAAACTATACAGTCTGTGCTGTCTTACTCATTTAAAACTGACCAATGCATTACTAATTTGAATGCATTCTTCAGACAACACTCACATTTGCTTTGTGGTGTAATTTATTTATGAAGTCTACAACAATTTGTTGACGTCAATCTTCTTTCCTGTTTGCTTTGTTACAGAACCGAATGGAAGAGAGCAAAGCACTATTTAGGACAATAATCACATATCCCTGGTTTCAAAATTCATCAGTCATTCTCTTCTTGAACAAGAAGGACCTCCTTGAGGAGAAGATCATGTATTCTCATCTAGTTGATTACTTTCCTGAATATGATGGTAAGTCATTAGCTCACTCACTCACTTGCTATTTCCCTCCCTCCTATTTTACATTGCTCCTTCTCTCCCTCCCTTACTCTGATTAATGGAAGTGTATAACAGGATATGATAAGAATAATCTTGAAGTACAAAGTTGATATGTTCTCTTTCAAAAACTCCTAAGATACTACCATTCTCTGAAGAAATTTCAGCAGATAATATAATAGCCTTGGCTCCAGGTACAGCGAGTGGCTCAGTGCAGTCTGCCAAAGTCTTTGAAACATTACAGTATCTGTTCATACAACATATTAAAATAATCTGTCACAAGCAGACTTCACCATGACGTTTGTATGATATTTGATCTCTTCACTTAAATATACAGTATTTATAGTTTTGTTATAATAATGTCTACTCATTAAATGTGATTGTTCAAGCCAGGTACTGTAGGGGCAGAACTTTTATTTTTTTCTTGTATATCCAGTTTTTTTTTTTTATTTTATTTTAAACTTACTCGCCAGTTTAGTAGTTTGTTCTCCCTGTCATACACCAGTTCCATAAACTAAATGCAAAATAGGTTATTTGAGCAACCTAGTAAAAACCGCTACCTGAAGCCCGTTCTGTCCACAGTCTGTAGATTTGAAATGCAGACTAAGAACTGAGATCCACAGGTGCATACGATTAATACTGTGCTCATACCATACTGGTAATTACCAAAAAAAACTAATTTGTTGGTGACACATTTTATCATTTCTTACCGGTTACCTTATCTGTGTATGAAAACCTAATACTGTGCAGTATCATTAGCACGATAGCCTTAAAAACATGCAGATCCAGATCTAGACCACTAAGAGTGCACCTTTCAGAAATCAAGAAAATGAAAGTTTTTCAGCAGTACTTCATGTTTTCAAAAGGCATGAATTATTTCTAAATGATGCATTTTAAAGTTAAAAATGCAGAATACTTCTACAGTGAAGGACACTGAAAGCCTAAATTTTAAGTGTGAAGGACATGGTTATTTCAGTGGAATGGTGTGATGGGCAGGGTAATTTCAGAGGAATGGTGTGATGGGCAGGTTATGGGCAGGGTAATTTCAGAGGAATGGTGTGATGGGCAGGGTTATTTCAGTAGAATGGTGTGATGGGCAGGGTTATATGTGGAATGGTGTGATGGGCAGGGTTATTTCAGTGGAATGGTGTGATGGGCAGGGTTATTTGTGGAATGGTGTGATGGGCAGGGTTATTTCAGTGGAATGGTGTGATGGGCAGGGTTATTTCAGAGGAATGGTGTGATGGGCAGGGTTATTTCAGTGGAATGGTGTGATGGGCAGGGTTATTTCAGTGGAATGGTGTGATGGGCAGGGTTATTTCAGTGGAATGGTGTGATGGGCAGGGTTATTTCAGTGGAATGGTGTGATGGGCAGGGTTATTTCAGTGGAATGGTGTGATGGGCAGGGTTATTTCAGTGGAATGGTGTGATGGGCAGGGTTATTTCGGTGGAATGGTGTGATGGGCAGGGTTATTTCAGAGGAATGGTGTGATGGGCAGGGTTATTTCAGTGGAATGGTGTGATGGGCAGGGTTATTTCAGAGGAATGGTGTGATGGGCAGGGTTATTTCAGTGGAATGGTGTGATGGGCAGGGTTATTTCAGTGGAATGGTGTGATGGGCAGGGTTATTTCAGTGGAATGGTGTGATGGGCAGGGTTATTTCAGTGGAATGGTGTGATGGGCAGGGTTATTTCAGAGGAATGGTGTGATGGGCAGGGTTATTTCAGTGGTGTGATGGGCAGGGTTATTTCAGGAATGGTGTGATGGGCAGGGTTATATGTGGAATGGTGTGATGGGCAGGGTTATTTCAGAGGAATGGTGTGATGGGCAGGGTTATTTCAGTGGAATGGTGTGATGGGCAGGGTTATTTCAGTGGAATGGTGTGATGGGCAGGGTTATTTCAGTGGAATGGTGTGATGGGCAGGGTTATTTCAGTGGAATGGTGTGATGGGCAGGGTTATTTCAGAGGAATGGTGTGATGGGCAGGGTTATTTCAGAGGAATGGTGTGATGGGCAGGGTTATTTCAGAGGAATGGTGTGATGGGCAGGGTTATTTCAGTGGAATGGTGTGATGGGCAGGGTTATTTCAGTGGAATGGTGTGATGGGCAGGGTTATTTCAGTGGAATGGTGTGATGGGCAGGGTTATTTCAGTGGAATGGTGTGATGGGCAGGGTTATTTCAGTGGAATGGTGTGATGGGCAGGGTTATTTCAGTGGAATGGTGTGATGGGCAGGGTTATTTCAGTGGAATGGTGCTGATGGGCAGGGTTATTTCAGTGGAATGGTGTGATGGGCAGGGTTATTTCAGTGGAATGGTGTGATGGGCAGGGTTATTTCAGTGGAATGGTGTGATGGGCAGGGTTATTTCAGTGGAATGGTGTGATGGGCAGGGTTATTTCAGTGGAATGGTGCTGATGGGCAGGGTTATTTCAGTGGAATGGTGCTGATGGGCAGGGTTATTTCAGTGGAATGGTGCTGATGGGCAGGGTTATTTCAGTGGAATGGTGTGATGGGCAGGGTTATTTCAGTGGAATGGTGCTGATGGGCAGGGTTATTTCAGTGGAATGGTGCTGATGGGCAGGGTTATTTCAGGAATGGGGGATGGGCAGGGTTATATCAGTGGAATGGTGTGATGGGTAGGGTTATATGTGGAATGGTGTGATGGGCATGGGTTATTTCAGTAGAATGGTGTGATGGGCAGGGTTATATGTGGAATGGTGTGATGGGCAGGGTTATTTCAGTGGAATGGTGTGATGGGCAGGGTTATATAAGTGGAATGGTGTGATGGGCAGGGTTATATAAGTGGAGAGGTGTGATGGGCAGGGTTATATAAGTGGAATGGTGTGATGGGCAGGGTTATATAAGTGGAATGGTGTGATGGGCAGGGTTATATAAGTGGAATGGTGTGATGGGCAGGGTTATTTCAGTGGAATGGTGTGATGGGCAGGGTTATTTCAGTGGAATGGTGGAATGGGCAGGGTTATTTCAGTGGAATGGTGCTGATGGGCAGGGTTATTTCAGTGGAATGGTGTGATGGGCAGGGTTATTTCAGTGGAATGGTGTGATGGGCAGGGTTATTTCAGTAGAATGGTGTGATGGGCAGGGTTATATGTGGAATGGTGTGATGGGCAGGGTTATTTCAGTGGAATGGTGTGATGGGCAGGGTTATTTCAGTGGAATGGTGTGATGGGCAGGGTTATTTCAGTGGAATGGTGCTGATGGGCAGGGTTATTTCAGTGGAATGGTGCTGATGGGCAGGGTTATTTCAGTGGAATGGTGCTGATGGGCAGGGTTATTTCAGTGGAATGGTGCTGATGGGCAGGGTTATTTCAGTGGAATGGTGTGATGGGCAGGGTTATTTCAGTGGAATGGTGTGATGGGCAGGGTTATTTGTGGAATGGTGTGATGGGCAGGGTTATATGTGGAATGGTGTGATGGGCAGGGTTATATGTGGAATGGTGTGATGGGCAGGGTTATTTCAGTGGAATGGTGTGATGGGCAGGGTTATTTCAGTGGAATGGTGTGATGGGCAGGGTTATTTCAGTGGAATGGTGTGATGGGCAGGGTTATTTCAGTGGAATGGTGTGATGGGCAGGGTTATTTCAGTGGAATGGTGTGATGGGCAGGGTTATATGTGGAATGGTGTGATGGGCAGGGTTATTTCAGTGGAATGGTGTGATGGGCAGGGTGGAATTATGGGCATGGGTTATTTCAGTAGAATGGTGTGATGGGCAGGGTTATATGTGGAATGGTGTGATGGGCAGGGTTATTTCAGAGGAATGGTGTGATGGGCAGGGTTATATAGGTGGAATGGTGTGATGGGCAGGGTTATTTCAGTGGAATGGTGTGATGGGCAGGGTTATTTCAGTAGAATGGTGTGATGGGCAGGGTTATATGTGGAATGGTGTGATGGGCAGGGTTATTTCAGTAGAATGGTGTGATGGGCAGGGTTATATAGGGTTATTTCAGTGGAATGGTGTGATGGGCAGGGTTATTTCAGTGGAATGGTGTGATGGGCAGGGTTATTTCAGTGGAATGGTGTGATGGGCAGGGTTATTTCAGAGGTGTGATGGGCAGGGTTATTTGTGGAATGGTGTGATGGGCAGGGTTATTTCAGTGGAATGGTGTGATGGGCAGGGTTATATGTGGAATGGTGTGATGGGCAGGGTTATTTCAATGGTGTGATGGGCAGGGTTATTTGAATGGTGTGAAGGGTGGTGTGGTGTGATGGGCAGGGTTATTTCAGTGGAATGGTGTGATGGGCAGGGTTATTTCAGTGGAATGGTGTGATGGGCAGGGTTATTTCAGTAGAATGGTGTGATGGGTAGGGTTATATGTGGAATGGTGTGATGGGCATGGGTTATTTCAGTAGAATGGTGTGATGGGCAGGGTTATATGTGGAATGGTGTGATGGGCAGGGTTATTTCAGTGGAATGGTGTGATGGGCAGGGTTATTTCAGTGGAATGGTGTGATGGGCAGGGTTATTTCAGTGGAATGGTGTGATGGGCAGGGTTATATGTGGAATGGTGTGATGGGCAGGGTTATTTCAGTGGAATGGTGTGATGGGCAGGGTTATATAGGTGGAATGGTGTGATGGGCAGGGTTATTTCAGTGGAATGGTGTGATGGGCAGGGTTATTTCAATGGTGTGAATGGTGTGATGGGCAGGGTTATTTGTGGAATGGTGTGATGGGCAGGGTTATTTCAGAGGAATGGTGTGACGGGCAGGGTTATTTCAGTGGAATGGTGTGATGGGCAGGGTTATTTTAATGGAAAACAGAGGACGGTTTTCTCTGAGTCTGGATAGAATTTTATTGCTAGAAAAGTGTGAATAGTAACGGGTGAAGGGCAGGGTTATTTCAACAGTAACGGGTGAAGGGCAGGGTTATTTCATTAGTAATGGGTGAAGGGCTGGGTTATTTCAATAGTAACGGGTGAAGGGCAGGGTTATTTCAATAGTAACGGGTGAAGGGCAGGGTTATTTCAATAGAAACATATGAAGGATAGGGTTTTCTCAGTAGAAAAGTTTGAAAACCCTGTTTTTCTTAGTGTGTTCCATTGAAATAACCCTGTCCTTCACACTTTAATGTGTGTCCTTCAGTTTAGTAGCACTGAAAATGGATCTCTGACAGATGTCTGTCTGTGGTGATTAAGAGTGAACTCCTAGCCAGCAGTGACATTGCATAAAGTATTGTGGCATTAAATGCCTTAGTTTCCATTTAGTTACCTAAACATTTCAACTTTAAGATATAGTATTTTGAGCATTGGTAACCACTCACGATATTAATGTGTATAAGACTACATGTGTACAGCACTAATGTGTATATGAAATAAACAATGAAATACTGAATAATAATTTTTTTTAAAGTTACACTTCATAGGTTCTAATGTATAAACATCTGCATTTTTGATAATGTTTAAACGTTCAGATTTAAAACATTAAAAACTAGGAAGTTGACATTCTATTGTGTACATGTACGTTAACATTGAGAACCTGGTTCTCAGCAGCACTCAACAGGAAATCTGTTTGTAATGTTTTTAAATACTGTAGGAAATGGGTATTTCACACAATCATTTGAGTATTCCTTCACATTTTATCCTGTTTTGTTTCCCTGTCAGGCCCTCAGCGAGATGCTCAAGCAGCGAGGGAGTTCATATTGAAAATGTTTGTGGACCTGAACCCTGACAGTGACAAAATTATCTACTCACACTTCACATGTGCCACAGACACAGAGAATATACGCTTCGTCTTTGCTGCTGTCAAGGACACAATCCTACAGTTGAATCTGAAGGAGTACAATCTGGTCTGAAGAGTGACTGTATTATCTGTGAAAAAAAAAAGAAAACAAGTAATTGCATAATACTAATTTATTGCCGTCCTG